>NC_056743.1:134336081-134556081 GCF_019279795.1 Protopterus annectens | reverse complement strand
CAATCCCTTCTTTGCCCCCATGGTCATCTGGTCATCAATGATTTTTGGTAAAATGAGCGTCCAAAACTAGGCAGTCCATCAGTAGTGGAAGTTACAGAAATGAAAAGTGAAGACAAAAGTGCAGCTACAAGCATCTCAGTTAAACAGAGATAGGTCTTGTAAATTTAATATGCTAAACCACAATTCTGTACATACAAAAAATCACCAGACTGGTTTGAATCATATGGAAAGAACAGATAAGGACTTCACATGCACTACATATGTGAAAAATTTAAGATGGGACAGGTCCAATAAGGGTTACCTGAGGGAACATGATCACAGACCTGAAGGGTACAGATGAGAAGATGGTACAAGACCTGTGAGCACTGTGAAAAGGAAAGCTGGACAATACCTTTTAAGCGTCAGTTAAACTCAGTCAATCTGGAGCACATACCCATGACAAGTACTGCCTAAAAATAGTTACTGCAGCATATGCAAATACAAAGATTTATGGATTCCAGGGTGGCTAAAGTCTGACTGGCAAATGAGGTGATAAGTCTCAGCCCTAGAAAAGATGCATGCATCTTGCCACATTAGGTATTTGACAAAAAGACATGGAAAGTCTTTGGAAAACAGGCCAACAGAAATGTTGAAGGTGCGAAACAAATAAGGGGAAAGCCATTTTGCATGAAACAAAAACAGGATGAAGACTGAACAATTAGAGACAGCACAATGTATGATGGTCATAAGCAAAGGCTTAAGTAGTAGCAACTGAGGGACAGGAGTTATGGAATAGGGTCAGAGAACTGTACTGTCAAATTCAGTGGCCAAATGAACACAGATAATTCAGCATTGCTGAGTGGGAAGGCATCGCCATACCATTAAAAGCGATAACTCACAAACCACTCCAGAAATAGTTTAACTTCTTGAATAAAACTGTCTTCATAACAATATAGCATTCTTGTATTTATAAGGCAGATTAGTAACTAGGATTTACTTACATCCAGTTAATCTGTGGGGTACTACTAAACTATGGCAATATACTCCTGTTTGACTGTTTGTTGCTGTTGTTCACTGCATAAAACATTTAATTTATATAAATTTCATGTTTACAACACCACAAATTCACTCTGTTTAGTTTATGTTTTTATTTGCTCTGGTTGCATCTTTATGATTTAAAAAAATTCAGGGGGTATTTCTAACAAGCCAACAGCTGTATATGAACCCAGAGACTTATTCCAGTGATCTTTTAATAAAACAAACAGTACAGGGAACAAACTGGGAAGAACAGGTAAAGCTTTACACCTGTTGTCATAAGAAAAATCAATTAACTGAATGTTATTCCAAGAAGAGCTGTTCTAGCAGGTTGCGGCTCCCACCCCAACATTTTACAGGTGTGCTCCTTTGATGGCCTTTGTGATCATGGCATGACTTATCCTAAGAGATTAACAGGCTAACGGCCCCAGGACCCTTTCAAGCCTAGCCAAAGTTCAACCCATGTTCTCAAGGGTGTCTGGTTCAAGCAGACACTAAAATCAGCACCTATTATCCCTGTCCAACAGGGACACAGGTGGAAACCCCATGGTGAATTTCCAGTTACACATCCACTCATCCAAATTACACTTAAATAAGGCCAATATGGGGCTTTGTTTAACATGAAGAGGAAGCTTGTTCAAAAGGTTGAGCAACCTCTGTGAGAAAATCTGTCCCTCCAGCAAGTTCTGTTGATATCACATACCAGGCAAAATTCCTTTGAGTGAGTGACCCATGTGCCATTTGACTTGCAAATGTGCAGCGCTTCCATTAAAGCTGGGTCAGAGATTGCTCTATATGCAAGGCACAGGTCGCCTCTGAGCAGTCTGTATGACAGAGTAAAGTGACAATAATTTCAGTCTGTCCACATAAGACAGATTTTGAAGACCCTGAATTTTCTTTGTAAGGAACCTTTGTGGTCTTCCCAACTGCTGCAGGTGTTTGGAACATACCAAAGGGAGTATTGTGCCACCGTGATACTCTATTATTGGGCTGATGATGGAAGAGTACAGGGGGGGTTATAACCTCTTTTTTCTTATCTGTTACAATGACTCAGAATGCTTAACTTTAAGGATTTTCAAGATAGTTATTTAAACCAACAAAGCGGTGCTGCGGTAGCGTTGTCGCCTCACAGCAGGACATTGTCCCGTTCGATTCTCAGCTAGAGTGTCTTCTGTGTGGAGGCATGTGTGAATGGGCGTGCCTTCATTGAAGGTTGTGTGTCAGGGCTGGTAACTCGGCACGTAAAAATCCACTACCAAACATTAGCGGACCGGAGTTCCGCTGTGGCGACCCCTAACCAGGATAAGACGAAAGACACAACATCTCAGAAAGATGGAATATATGTATTTTTTCTGAGCTCTAGGTAAGAAGCTTCTCTGTGATCTTGAAAGTAACATCATGCTTTCAATATAAATATCTTTTTTAATTAGTTTATTGTTTGCTAAGTGAGAGAGGGTACTGATCCCATTTTTCAACCACTGCTGGAGACCAGAAACACAAGTAACCCCCAAATAATTACTTTAAACTTCATAAACAATTACAACAGGAGATGATTAATTGCAACTGCTTGTATTTACACACACATTTCTTTTCAATGTAGTACAACTTTGTATAAGAACCAGTTCAACTTAACGTAAAACTTAGTGGCAAGGAAATCATCTGGATGATCCATTAAACCCTTGCCCTTTAAGTACAGTTAGAAAAGATATGCTAGCAATAAAAATAGTAATATGTATCAATACATGTCACTTTTGCTACTGCAGGCTAGTAGTCCCAAATTTCAGTGCAACAGATCCAGTAGAAAACATGAACACAAGCTACATTAAAATTCTTGTCAAGATGCACATTTGTGACTGCTGTAAAAAAATACATTATAAATCAACAAAATCATACTTAACAGATGGGATCATAAGAATAAAAAGCTTAAATAAGTGTACACTATACCGTAGAATGACTGGGTTATAATAACTGAATATAAAATTAACATTCATGGATGACTTTGCTAATGTTCTACGTTTCAGCACCTTGTTTTTAACACAGTCATTTTACGCATACCAACTTGTAAATGTAACATGACTCATTTGTAGAATCCTGTAGAGATGTATTTTCACACTCTTGGTGTGAAATCCATGCATTATGTATAGCAAATGTTAGGTCTACAGAACAGGTTCTAAAATAAGAATCTTATTCTGGGTCACAACTGCAAACAAAGCATTAAGCAGCATCTTATGTTCATCGCTAATGGTAATTACTGTTAAGGTTTCTAAGAGATGTACAGGTCAAAGGAAGCAGCCAAATGTCAGATCTACAAGATATATTGTGATCTCAAAATATACTGTAAATACAGTTTCAGAAGCAGCCTATCACTGTGTGTGTCCAAGCAGGTGAATGCTCCAGTAAGATGCATTTAAAAGAATAGATCACTTCAGTGTTGACACAGACAGGACATGCATGTGACAGAAGCAGGCTAGGTTTCTAAAGTAGTGTTAGCCAGGGCAGGAAGCAACAAATGTGAACTGACTCACTCTTTCTAGGGTGAGAATCAAGGGGCGGGAGAACTGAGTGGGAGTTGAACCCTTGTACTTGCATCAAATGTTTGTCTACCTATTTGTTAACCACATGTGTGAACTGATCCTTTATGGATCAATTTCAGACTACCTGAGAACATGCCTATTAACCAGGTGAGTGAACTGATACTTCATGGATGCTTTTCAGACTATGTGAGAAGATTACAATTTAACAGGTGAGTGAATTGATCATTTAAAGACCCTCTTCTAATTACCCAAGAATACGGTCAATGCATAGAGCCTGAAATACTCCTTTGCATGTGGTGTTTTTAGTAGTCGGCTTCTAAAGGCTGGAGCTCTGTAGAGCAATACAAGGGGAGAGGCACCAGACTGTCAGAGCCAAAATTGCTTTGTTGGTTATTTGGCAGCAGGAACATGAAGTTATAGCCTACAAGTCAAGTTATAAATTTGTTGCAGCATAGCCTTTGCTAACTGAAAGCTGGTTTGCATTTTTATCTTCAAACCTTTACTTGTGCTGTATGCCTCTACTAGTGTTATTTCACCTGTCGGCAGTCATGTTGTTGGTATCACTTATTTAGGTGAGGGCCACAATCCTTTTTAGTGCTCTATCATTGTGCAATTTAATCAGAGCACATGGCACTGGCTTTGTGAAAAAAAAAAACTCTGGAGTATACCTTCTGTCACAATACAAACCTCAGCTGCTTCACACACATTCCACGTCAAAACAATCTGTCTCTTCCTATAATACCCCCACCCGCCCCGAAAAGCAATTAAAACATTATTTGCTGAACAAGAAGCTCAAACATCCTTTCTTCAATTATGTTAAAAACTACAGTTGTGTGCAGTTACCATAAATGTAGATGTTCGAGTGTATTCACTGTTGCAGTCATTACATTTGGGTAATCTGCTGGCAGGCTGCCCTCAGTCGGCCTGAATAACAAAGTCTTGGGTCCTGCGTCAGATGCTGTCTACTCTTCCATGACGTCAGGTCGTCAGGGGTATAAAACATGCAGCTGACACCATTTTATTCAGTTTTTCTTGCCCCAGATGTCAGGTGCCCCCCAAACGGGGAGAAAAAATATATATAAATATAAATAAACAGAAATATATATAAATGCACTTTTAGCAACATAAACTTTACCTTCATCTAAAAGCAAATACACCACAAAGGCTTTAGTGTATAGTGAAGGAAAGAAAAGGTATAGAAAGGGGGATGGCGGGTGGGTAACCCGGACTGTAACAGTAAATACACTCTAACATCTACATTTATGGTAAGTGTACACAACTGTACTATGTTCTTCATGTTTCACTGTTGCAGTCATTACATTTAGGTAGAATCCTAAAGCTATGGATGGGAGGATGGAACTACACAGCATTAGGAGCAGCTATAGGGCCCTGCAGAACTGCAGTGGCAAAGCCTACCCTGGATATGGAGAAGAGAGGCAAATGATAATGCTTTGTGAAGGTAAGAACAGAGCTCGAAGTAGCAGCTTCTAGAGTGTCTTTGGTTGGAACCCCTCTGAGGAAAGCTGCTGAAGTAGAGGCAGCCCTGGTGGAATGTGATCTGATCCCCTTGGGCACAGGTTTACCATGGTGCAAGTAGCAGAAATGAATGCCAGGCACTTTGTAAAGACCCTGGGCACAGTAGATAAGCCAAAGGGCAGTGCAGACAACTGATAATGCAAAAAACCTGCTTTGAAGCAGAGGTAACTTCTGCATGATTCCCTTATTGGGTTATGCAGGTATGCCTCTTTTAAGTCTAGAGTTACTAACCAAGCATTCCTGCCTAGCGTAGGCAGTAGCTGTTGTAAAGTCAGCATTTTGAATTTTGGAATGTCCAGGAATGTGCTCAAAATCGATAAGTCCAGTATTGGACGCCATGAATTGTTTTTTCTGGGTACCAGGAAAAGTCTTGAATAAAAACCTTGTCCTTTTTCCTCTTCTGGTACTGGCTGAATAGCCCCCATATCCATGAGGGACATGACTTGTTTCTGGGCCTCTGCCCACTGGGTGTGTGGCAGATCCGGCCATCCGTTTGGAATTGGCAAAGTATGGAAATGAAATATGTACCCCTGGGATACTATGTTTAATACCCACTTGTCCTGGGTAATTAACTGCCAATTTTGAGCATGAAGTGCTTATTTCCCCCCCCAAGGGGGCTGCCAAAAGGTAAGTGCTTGGTGATGATAGAGGAAAGTCATTGAGACTGCTTACTGTAGGGTTGTGCTTTGTTCCCTCCAGTTTTGGAGGTGGAGGCACCCATTGCTTTGACCTGTAAGAATCCTGTGATTGGTATCTGGAGACTTTTGAGTGTGTGGATTTGCCTTGAGCGGCTCTGTTGGACACAGGAAAGGACCAATTTTTAGTAGGCCAGTGTCTACTGAACCTGGGTGGCTGCACTTGCAAGAAATCTTTTACAGTTTGCATAGATTTAGCTTTGTCTTCCATTTTCTTTAAAACCTCTTCTGCCTTATTACTAAACAGAGTATCATGCTGCAAAGGGGCATCCAACAATTTAGCGTTAACATGATCAGGCAGATTTTTCTCCTTCAGCCAGGCATGCCTTCTAATCACAGATCCAGTAATGGCGGCCCTACAAAAGGCCTCCAAGGAATCAAAACCACATTGCAAAGTATGCTTTCCAACCTGTTCTGCTGAATGCAATAATTCCTGTAACTCTATTTTCCACACAATCAGAAATCAACATCATTTTGTGTTTCAGTAAGCCCATAACATGCTGTTGATATTTAAGCATATGAAACTGGCAGTTTAAAGCCCTGACTGCCAAGGTTGCAGACGTATAAACCTTCTTTCTCCATCTATCCAGCACCCTGGAATCTCTGTCAGAGGGGGTAGGATTTTTGGCTGTAGAGGCCTTTACACCCTTGGGACCCTGAGAAATAGTCTCAGGATCAGCAGCAGGATTTTTTAATAGAAATTTGTGGGAGTCAGGAACCCTGTAATATCTGCCTGGCTTTCTAGGAGCCGGAGGCAGGGAATCAGGAGCCATGCATGATTCCGAAAACACATCATCAACAATGTCTAATACAAGAGGTATTGCCAAATGCCTATGCTGAGGAAGAAGAAGGAAATCCCTAAGCCTCTTTTTTGATTCAGAGAAGTCCTGACTCTCCCAGTGAAAATGTTCCCTTAAAGTATGCAAAGTCTCTCCAAAAGAGTAATCCTCAGGGCGAGATGCAGATGGGATGGATTCCTCTGCATCAGAATCCTCATAGGGTGGGAACAGAAAATTCCTGATCAAAACAGAAATCAGAAGAAATGGAAACCTGATCTGAAAATTCATAATCAGTGCCTTGCCCAGGCCTCTTAGCAGGGGTGGTTGGGAACCCCTGATCAAGGTAATTAAATCCTCAGCCATTTTGATCATCTGTTTTTTAGGCATAGGGGCCTGAGCATGTGCCTCATGCGTCGTTTTTTAGACATAGAAGATATTTTTTATCTTGTTTTTGAGGTTGGTGTCGATTTAATATAAAAATGCTGAGGCCTGAAAACACCCTCAGAAGCCGGTGCCTGCTCAGCGGCTCTGGACCATCCAAGGGAGAGACATCCGCGGGTTCAATACTCTGAGAATCTCGCAGCATACCGGACTCTGAATGAGTCTCGGTAGAGGCCTGCGACTCAAAAGTAGCGGGTATCAGGGGTTGCGAAAGTGCATCACTGAGTACCGGCGAACAGGCGACTGGCTTAGGAGAAGCTTCATCATCGGTTTTGGACATCGACGGTCTGGCTCTGTCTTTTTCTTTGAGTTTTTTGTGAACTCCGGTAGTCGGATTGCTAACCGATGACATTTCAGGATAATTAAATCTTGAACTAAAATATTTAGAAGCAAAAATATACCGATGCTTAATCGTGCATTGGTTAAATCTAGAACAAAACCGACAGCAAGGCATGTTGTGAACTGGGCCTAGGCAAGGAATACAGTACAAATGAAAATCTTTATGAGGTATTTGCTTCCCACAAGTAATGCAATTATTAACTTTTACTGACATCGGTAAGGAGCAAGAAAAAGTTTCCCTAACGGGGTACTTAGCTTAAGTTTGAAGATTTCGGTTCCGAAACTCGAATGCAAAAATTTCAGGAGTCGGCCGACCGGCACTTGCAAACTGCTTCTGCTTTGGGCACCGCACGGCAAGAAAGACTGAATAAAATGTCATCGGCTGCATGTTTTATACCCCTAACAACCTGACGTCATGGAAGAGGAGACAGCAACAGACGCAGGACCCAAGACTTTGTTATTCAGCCGACTGAGGGCAACCTGCCAGCAGATTACCCAAATGTAATGACTGCAACAGTGAAAAATGAAGAACATCAATAATTCCAACAAAGGCCTTCTCCCTGCACTCTTCCATCAAGGGTAGTTTCTTTGAAACCTGAATTGTACAAGGAAATTCAGATTCTGCTCACTTGGTCAAAACTCCATCTACAAAGATTGCTGACACTACTACTACTGCATTCTCTATTGCAGGCCTGTTACTCCAATGCCTTGGCACTTGCCAGCTTTATGTACTGTAGATTCTGACAAGATAACTGTGGACACCTTAAGAGGTGTGGATTTTATTCCCCCACTTCCTATGATCCATATGCTCAAGAACCTTTGCCTGGAGTTGCATTTTTCAGGAAAATAGAAGTTATGTCTTACCATAATGTTCCATCTGTATTGTTGATCCTCGTTCAGTCATTACGCATGGGTATTGGTTCTGACCTCGGAACCGAGCCGGCCATTTTCAAAGCTTGCGTCAGCTACAAACTCTTGAGCTAAACTCTTACCCATAATCTCCCTCTCCGTTACCTCAGATTGAGTTTGCAAGTCAAAAGAAGGTAGAGGCTACCTCTGGTCAAATGACCTAAGGGAACCGGCTGGTGGGATCCACTAGAAGCCACAGGAGGGGGAAGGAGGGAGGGTTGTAACGACTGAACGAGGATCAACAATATAAATGGAATGTTATGGTAAGACATAACTTCTTTATCTGATATTGTTAATCCTCGTTCATTCCTTACACATGGGACAGAGTCCTCAGTTACCTCTATTCCTAGGAGGCTCTCACGGAAGGACATTTCTGAGCACCATAGAACCAAAAGATGCTCTTCCCCTGGAGGCCAAATCCAATTTGTAATGATTGATGAAGGTATGAGGCATAGCCCAAGTTGCAGCTGCACAGATGTCATGTAAAGCAGCTCTGGCATGGAAGGCAGCAGAAGTTGCCACAGACCTTGTCAAATCAGCCTTCATGGTAGTAGGCAACGGAATATTAAGTTGTGTATAAATGAAGGTCGCACAGTCTTTCAACCATCTAGCTAATGTGACCTTAGCAACAGCAGATCCTAATCTAGGTCCAGAATAGGCCAAAAATAACTGGCCAGAAGAGGACCTAGTCCTGTTCAAGTAAAAGTGGATTTGCCTGTGAATATCTAGGGTATGTAGGCAATACTCTCCTCTGTTTGAATAATTGGGAAAGAAAACTGGCAATTCAATGGTTTGACTAATGGATATTTCAGAGATCACTTTTGGCAGAAATTAAGGATTAGTTCTCAAAGACACTATCTCTATGAAAAATCAAGTATAGACTCTTGATGCATAAAGCTTGAAGCTCAGAGATACGTCTGGCAGAAGTAATGGCGACCAAAAACAAGGTTTTCCATGACACATATTTGAGGTCGCAAGACGAAGCTGGTTCGAAGGGCGGCATTGTCAGAGCTTGTACAACTAATGACAGATCCCATGGTTGAAAAGGTTCTCTAAAAGGTGGCTTCAGATGGTTCACACCTTTTATGAAGGTCTTGCACAATTTGTGTGACATAAGAGAGGAGTCTTGGACACCCTCATGGAAATTAGATATTGCAGCCAAATGAACTCTAATGGTAGAGGCCGATAGACCCGATTGAAAAAGGTTGGCCAGATACTCTAGTATAGTCGACACTGGTGCTGAGAAGGGATCTACTTGTTTTTCTTTCAGCCAAAAGGTAAATCTTTTCTACTTGCTTAGATAAGTAATTCTAGTGGAAGACTTATGAGATGCAATGAGAATGTCACGTACTGGTAAAGAAAGATCATTCTGCCTGGCAATCAAGGGAATTGGAGTAGCCAAGCTGTGAGCTTCAGGCTGTCCAAGTTGGGATGAATCAGGTTCTGTGGATGTGAGATCAACTCCGGGGTTGGATGGAGAATCCATGGTCGATCTAGTAGGTGAGGCCAAAGGAAGGGGAACCAAATATGACTAGGCCAATATGGTGCTATGAGGATCACCTTGCTCTTCAACCGATGGGCTTTCTTCAAAAACTGGGGAATGAGGGGAAAAGGTGGGAATGCATAAAGAAGACGCGAGGGCCAATCGTGGACTAGAGCATCCCTGGGTGACTGTCCCAGGGGGGAATCAGGGTGAAGTAGTTGCTGCATTTGTACTTGGTCGGGGATGCAAAGAGGTCGCAGCAAGGTGGCCCCAGTGGTGGAAGATCTCCACTGCTATCAAGGGATTCAGGGACCACTCGTGAGGTTGTAGAATGCACCTGCCGAGTCTGTCTGCTATCACGTTGGAACTCCAGGGAATGTGCGTTGCTAGAAGGAAAACGGTTGGTAGCCATCGCCCATTGCCATATCCTCATGGCCTCTCGACAAAGGAGGTAAGATTTGGTTCCACCTTGTTTGTTGATGTACCAGACCACTGCCATGTTGTCTGATTGAATCACAATCGTCCCAGACGGCAGCAGGGGATGTTTGCAATGCCAGAAGCACCGCCCTCAGCTCTAGAACATTTATATGCAGTTGGGCCTCCAATTCGGATCAAGTGCCTTGGACTGTCTGTCCCTGACATAGCCCCCCACCCCATCAGGCAGGCGTCCGTGGTCACTGTGGCCTTGGGTTGCTGGGGGGAGAAGGGGTGAGACCATTGTGACGGATTGTGTGTCATCCACCAATTTAAATCCTGTTTGCACCTGTGGGTTACTCAAATCTTGTCTGAAAGAGGATGCTGAAAAGGATACGCATTGGGTGAGCGGTAGCCATTGTAGAAGCCTCATATGAAACCTGGCTAGGGGGACAATGGCGATGGAGGCTGCCATGGAACCCAAAAGCTGTAGGACAGAGTGAGCTGTGGATTTCTCCCTTGAAAGGATTGGGAGCAGTTGATGTTTTATCCTTAGAATTCTGTGCTCTGGAATGGCAGTTCTGCAGTTCCTTGTATCCAAGATATCCCCTATGAATTCTGTGGACCGAGATGGGGTGAGATTGGATTTTTGCCAGTTTATGGTTATGCCTAGCCTTTGTGCAGTGAGAAGAGAGTATGCCAGGGCTACTTCCAGTAGTTGTCTGGTGGGGTCGGAAATGAGCCAGTCGTCTAGGTATAGAAACACCTGGAATCCTTGTAGTGGCAAGTGAGCTGTGACGACTGCCATGCACTTTGTGAACACTCTGGGGGCTGTACAGAGACTGAAGGGTAGTACTCTGAACTGGTAGTGACTGGATCCCGCACAGAAGTGCAGATATCTTCTTGATGGCCTGTCCACTTTTATGTGGTAGTACGCATCTTGAAGATCTATCGAGCACATCCAATCGTCTTTTTCCAAAAGGGGAAGGATAGACTGTATTGTGACTATCCGGAATTTTTGTACTCTCACAAACTTGTTCAATACACTGAGATCCAAAATTGGTCTCCAGTCCCCGGTTTTCTTTGGCACCAAAAATAGTCTTGAGTAGAATCCGGATCCTATCTGGTCTGGAGGGACTATTTGGATGACTCTTTCTTAGTAGCTTTTCTATCTCTAGTGCTGCTTCTTCCCTTTGACTGGGTGGAAGGTCAGGAAGGTTTTTTTGAAGGGACAGGACAAAGATTGAAGGGGATATGACAAACTCTGGTTATAATCCTTTGTACCCAAGAATCCGTGGTGATGGTTAGCCAGACAGAAGGGTACAAGGAGAAACAACCCCCAAACACCTCCAGAGGAAAGGAGTTGGGCCACTCTTCAGGAGTGCTGGTAGGATTGGCCAGGGAAAGAGTCCCTGGAACCCTGGTTATGCAGACCCCCTCTGCCCCGAAAGGAGCATCTTCCCTGTGAGTTTCCCCCTCTGCTTCTAGGGGAGAACTCGGCCTGTGTGTCATGGAAAGGACCCTGAGATTTCTTGAACCATATCTTCCCACTCTTTTGGTTTCGGGAGAAAGCACGTTGAGGGGAAGAATAACGGACACCTACGGCAGAAAGGTTCTTACCATCCTGTTCACATCTGGCCCGTGTGCTTTTAACTTTGGGTCCAAACAATGAAGAGGCCTCAGTGGGAGCATTAAGAAAGGAAGCCTTAAAGGGTTCCGTGAAATTGCACAAGCGCATCCAGGCTTGTCATCTCAAGACCACAGCTGAACCCGCCGCTCTAGCTGCCCTTCTGATGTGTGAGATATCAGTCGCATAGAGGAGTTAGATATTGACTTAATGGTGGCCAGCTGAGAGGACACTGTCACGGACCTCATCAGACACTGCACCAGCCAAGGTTTCAGAGAGTTTGGAAATCAGATCCCTTTGAAGCTTGGTAAAGTGTGCCATATAATTCAGGGACCTGATAGTAAAGGTCGCTGATGCAAAGGTGCGCTTCCCTATCCTGTCCAGGGCCCGGGACTCTCTCTTAGGCGGATGGACAGTCTGGTTTTCTTCTTCCGCCAGATCCTTTTTTGTTGCGGCCGCCACCACCAGAGCATCCAAAGGAAGACCTTTAGACTAATGGGGATCCGTAGCAGGAGGGGATAAAATCTTATCTGGACTCCAGGGAATAGCCTCGACGGTGTCAGGAGCCTTCCACGCACACTGCACGATGAGCCGGACAAGTTCATCAGCAGGTGGAGTAACCCAGGAGGTAGGGGGCCGGGTGCGAAAGGTCTGCAGGAACATAGACTTCTCAGAGGTTGGATTAGAGGGCTGCCAGTCACCTCTCTGTTTAAGGATTTTAAGGATATCACCAAAGGATACCTCAGTGGGTGACCGATATAGTAAAGGCTACAAGAGAAGACGGTGGCGAGATCACTGATAGTGCCGAAGGTTTAGGCACCGAAAGCACTGGGGCTGACTGAGTGAGCTCCGAAGCAGAAACTTTAGCCTTTTTTGGTCTTGGTTGGCTGGAGTCCCCAGCCGGGGACGAAGGCAAAGACTTGGCCTTAGTAGGATCATCCAAATGTTTCTTATGGGCTCTAGGAGGGGTTGAAGCCTCTGACCCATATACAGCCTCTAAAAAGGGAGATTTGAGATATCCCTTCAGCAACAACTTATTTTTCCTTTCCAACAAGGTTCTGTTAGAAAATTTTTTACAAATAGCACAGGGCGGGTCAACAAATAAGTGGGACACACCCAAGCAATAAACGCACAAAGAGTGTGCATCTGATGTAGGTAATTTGTGTCCACAATCAGAACACCTTTTGAATCCCGGACTACCTTTCTTATCTGCCATGACAGAAAAAAGGGATCAGTAGAAAGGGTACCAGCAATGGTACAAAAGAATACCCGAAGGTAAGAAGAAAGGAAGAGATTACCAATGATGCTAAGGGAGAAATACCTCGCAGTAAAAGGTACAGAGTAAAGAGAAGAAACTCAAGAAAATATGGTCGCTAAATGTGACAGGGTAAGAGACAACAAAATAGAAACTTTTCTGACAGAACAAGTTATATATATGACTAGTCTGACAACAAATATCTATACTTAACTCAAGAGAAGCAGCTTGACATGACCGAATGGCAATGCGGCTAACATAATCTGAGGTAACAGGGAGAGGGGGATTATGAGTAAGAGTTTAGCTCGAGACTTTGCAGCTGACGCGAGCTTGGAAAATGGCCGGCTCAGTTCCGAGGTCGGAACCGATACCCATGCATAAGGAATGAACGAGGATTAACAATATCAGATCCTTTTTCTTTTTCAGCTGGTACCCACAATTAGGCTGCTGATGCCCATCCCACTGCAATGGTAACGACCCTATCCTGACTCTCTCAATAACAGCACCGTCACAAATGCCTAGCCTTGCAGTGCCAGCCTAGTTGGCACCAGCTCCTTCTGTCAGTTTTGCTGGCATCAGCTAGATGCCTGAATTTCTGACTAAAAGCTTGTCACAAAACATTTTTCTAACAACTTTGGCCATTCTAACACTGAAGCTCTTGAAGTCAGAGGGCAAACTTACACCTACTGTTAATAGAAAGGGGGCATCCAGACCCTTCAAGGAAATGACAGAGAAAAGATATGTAGTTTCCTATGCATTCTCAAGTCTTTTCCCTTATAGGCCCTTGCACAAAAATGTTATTTACTGTATTTGTCCTCGCTGCTTGCCAATCATCAGCCACTCTTAGGCAATGGGCCCATTTGCTGTCCATCACTGCAGTGCGGGTTGACTGGGAGAAGTCAGCATTTATGTCCAACTATACCACTAAGCATGCACAGACTGCAGGGGAAGTGGTATCCACTAGGCCAGTCATGCTTAACACCCCTCATTTCCACAAGGAGCAGAACTAAGCCCTGCTCTCTTTCTTTCACAACGGGTGGTGGTTTACCATCTCTAGAGAAATCACACTGCCAGGTGTGCTCACCAAGGTCCAACACCCATGAGAAACATTTCTGACAGACAAGGTGCAATTTATGCTTCTTTGTTCATCAGGAGGATACCAGATGTGAAGTTCTAGACCTCTAAGATGCTTACACCTTTATGAAAATTACCAAGGAGTGCAGGGGGTATCTATGCTTCAAGGACAGAACCACTTTCACTTCACAAGTCTGCCCTTCAGTCTCATCTCTGCCCCAGCTTGTTCACAAAGTCCATATCCATAACTTCCCAGCTCATCTGAGCCTGTAGAAAGGTCATCTACCCAAGTAACTAGCTCCTCACTGCACCTTCCTTGATAGAGCTAGTATAAAAGAGGGAACCCTGCTAATATTGCTCAGTTCCCTGGGGATCACTCTGAACCTCACAAATTCCCACAGTGTTCTGGTTCAATCTCTGGTCTTAAAAGTTGTTCTCTAAACATAACCCTTTGCCAGGCTTCTTTCTTCAGGATAGCAGCCTTTCAGTTTGTTAAAGAGGAGTAATTTCTCAAGGCTTTGATCTTTATGGAAGCTTCAATTTTCAAGGTACCTAACTATCAAGACTTCACTTCAAAGTAATTCAAGGAATTTTGTGGTCCAATTATCTCAGAATTTTTGATATTCTGCACTTCTCAATCAAGAAATCCAAAGCATACATGCCACATCTCCAATGTGACAGGATATTTTTCATCTACAAGCCGGAAATCTGTTCCAGTTACACTTCTTCCAGCAATGGTCGGATCACTCCTCCCTGTGCACAAGGTCAATTTCTGAATAACAAGAAAGGAAAAGTACAAAGAAGCTAAGAGAATGAACCCACTTCTAACCTTCTACATCCTTCCCTGCAAATAATCATGGCTTGTTTTTCTGAGTGCAGGCAACCACATATTCCTGGTAGATCCCACAAGAGCTTGTGGCAGTCCACACTGCAGCACTAAATCTACTTGCACTTTATATTCAAAATGTTTATCCAAATCGGCAGTCATGAAATATGCATGTAATGTAATCAATCACTTGTTGATCTGACTTCCAAAGTCTCCATTAATAAAAGCCACAGGTGAAAATCTGTATGATCTATTGAAATAACAGTCTAGCCATAAAGCTACAATTCCCAATTAATAGACAAGCCTGAGTTTTTGATAAACTGCCCCAATTCCCTGATTTGAACAAAAGGACTACTACTACTGAAAATCAATGCATTCCCCATATGACAAATACCATCCAAAATGCTTCTTTATTCTAGCCGCAAAAAATGGTCTAGAACTATGAGGATTTGTTATATTTTCCCAAGCATATCTTCCATGTTCTAATTTCATTTATTACACAATACACTTTCCTTAATAAATTGCCTACATAATTTAAAAATCTTCCTTATTCAACAAACTATGTCTTTCAAAACCTGCAGCATGCTGATCAGCCTTCTCTACAATTTTACCATAACAAAAGATGCCCTTCTCTTCACTGTTTCCCTGGGTATTGCTTTTTCTTTGGGATGTATCATTTACCTCGTTTCCATAGACAGGCATTCCTTCTGGGGCATTTAATTCTGAGGATAGTACATATGGACTTCACATTTATGGCCTACATACGCGGGCAGCATACATGCGACGTGCCAGGTACTTGCTAGTAGTAAAAGGCTTTGGTATACTGGGTGGAAGTCGGGTTGCCCTTGGCAGGGAATCCCTTATGTTATGAATAATGCAATAGGAGAATAGAAGGACATCTTTAAATATTCAGTAGCAAGTCCACCCAAACATTACTCAAACTCCAAGCAGCTACAGTTACTTCTGCCCCCAGAGTCATTTCTGTAGGTAGGTATCAAGGAGCAGCACTTTCCCCCAACTTCTTTAGCCAGCCTGATTAAGATGGTTATCTTAAAGACAATGAAGAATAGTCACATGCTGTCTGACGATCTACTACTCAAACATCATAACATACAGTGACAGAGATGCACAAATACAATATCCTTGGCGGAAAATAACTCTCACACAGTAAATTCAGACACCAAAATCATCAGCAGTACACCAAACATCACATCTCTCCAAGGCCATCACAATACACATAACCCATCATATGCTGAGGTTCTAAAGATTAACTTGTTTAAACCTCAGAGACCTCCAAAACATACGGGCACAAAGCACACATCAAATTAAGCCTGCTTTCTCTCACAGCACAAGGAGTCACAAAGTCAAAGAGCTGAGGCTGTAAGGCAGGCATAGACCCAATCAAACATTATTGTCATATGTGACTTCATTGTTAGACATACAGATATGCCTCTTACCAGGCTGAGCAAAGAGAGTGATGGTTAGTTGCTTGCCTGGTGTCAGGATCCATCAGATCAGGCATGCACTCAAGTCCTTGAACAATATCAGAATGACTCTGTAACAGTTTATGGTGCTGTCAGTGATTTGAGGTGCATCTCCTGGGACTATAAGAAGAAAGAAGTATCAGAGCTCTCAGACTGTGTCCAGCACAGGCATGAGCCGAGCACTGAGCAGCATTATACCTTCTCCAAGGATGATGTGCAATATGAGCAAAAATAATTGACTTCAATAATTTACTTTAGTACTTTAGTAGTAACTAGGGTTTAGTACTTCTGAATGGCATTATTGTGGAGGACCCCTAGCTTTAACAATGGCAGACTTCTCAGAAGATCAGACTGCTGATTTCAAAGAAGCATTCCAACCTTTTGAATTGAGAGGAGATAATAACATCGGTTACAGTCAGTGTGGTGATGTACTGCGTGTGCCCCTGGCCAGAACCCTACTAATGCTGAAGTTATGAAGGTGCTGGGAAACCCCAAGCAAGATGAAAATAGAAAGCAACGTGGGTAAAGCAAATGCTAGCTCAGCGTGTCCAATACCCACAAAACGGTCCTGCGATTGGGCTGCTGGTCTCACATCTCGCTTCTACCACGGGTACTCCCTCCCAGATTCTCAACCCCAAAAGGAAACTGAAAAGTTGGGAAGACGTCCCTTATCCAAACCAAGAAGACGCCCTAAAACTGCCTGGACTCCAGGCAAAATCTCAACACTCCCTACGGACATCTTCTAAAGAGGGAAACCTCAGTGTAGGTAGCCATAATGACAAAATTGTAGTACCACTTGGGAACTGTAAATTGTCCCTCCCGCGTGCGTGAGAGCAGCCTACCGCAGCCCGCTTTGCCTCTCCTGCCCCTCCAGCTTGCATCTTTCTCCGTTAATCTTGCTTGAAGTTGCACTCAAGATAACTGCGGTGGTGGTGCTGCGGTAGCGTTGTCGCCTCACAGTAAGATGTTGTCCTGTTCGAGTCTCAGCTAGTGCATCTTGTGTGTGGAGATCTGCATGAATGGGCATACCTTTGTTGAAGGTTGTGTGTCAGGGCTGGCAACCCAGCACGTAAAAATCTACTGCCAATCATTAGTAGACCGGAGTTCCGCTGTGGCGACCCCTAACCAGGAAAAGCCGAAAGACACAACAACAACAACTTTAAACATTTTTCACAAAAGACAATCACAAGGCCTTCTTTAGCTATGTTAGAAACCTGGGTGGAAACTCCCAGATATGCTCAGATTTAGTCCAAAATGACACAAAATACACAGAACCCATTGACATTGCCAACATTCTGGCAGACAGGTTCAGTGCAAATTTCTCCTCCCCCTCCCCCCCAAAAGGAGAAATAATTATCCCAGCAGAGTGTAGCCTCCCTAACATCTCAGATGCCCAGGTGAGAGCCGCCCTCTTTAAAGCTAAAAACACAGCATCAACGGGACCAGACGGTGTCCCGGGCTGTGTGCTACATGAACTCCAAGAGGAACTAAACCCAAACATAAGGCTGCTGTTTAATCTTAGCCTTACTACAGGATATGTACCCAAAGAGTGGCGTACGGCAACAGTGGTCCCACTTCACTAAGGCGGTGCTTCTACGGACCCTGGAAATTACCGCCCCATAAGCTTGACGAGCCTGGTCTGCAAAGCTATGGAGAGGATCATTATGGAACTCATAAACAAAGACATTGGGGACCTACAGACATTGGATCCTACCTAATTTGGCTTTGTCAAGGGCAGATCCTGCCTTTTGAACTTGGTCGACTTTTTTGAAACCGTCACTAAGGCCATTGATGAGGGTAAGGCAGTTCACACAGCCTACCTTGACCTTGCAAAAGCCTTTGACACAATACCCCACTCGGGCATCATAGACAAACTCACCAGCTTAAATGTAAACCCATATGTCACGAGATGGGTTGCAAACTGGCTTAAGGACAGAACCCACAGGGTCAGAGTTGCTGGAGCTATGTCAGACTCTAAGCCAGTCACAAGCGGTGTCCCACAGGGCTCAGTCCTGGGACCCCTCTTGTTCGGCATTTATTTTTCCGAGGTACAGGCAAACATAGGAGGATTGTGACTGACAAAGTTCGCAGATGACTGCAAACTGGGCGCCATAATTGATACTCCAGCGGACACAAACATCCTTCAGAGAGGCCTCATAGAAATGGATAATTGGTGCCAGAGCCATGGCCTTAAGCTGAACGCCAAAAAATGTATAGTCATACCCTTTGGGAAAAACAAGGTACCCACAAATAACCACATAGGTGGTAATCTATTAAGTATGGAAGAGGTAATTAGGGACCTAGGTACCCAGGTTGACAGTAACCTCTCATTTGACACTCACATTGCCAAAGTGGTTAGGAAGACCTTCTATATTGCCCACCTTATCATGAAGGGTTTCACATCTAGATCAAGAGAGGTCATTGTGTCCCTGTACTCTTCTCTTATCAGGCCAATGACTGAGTACAATGCCCCATTTGGGATGTATCTCACCCGACACCTGCAGCAGTTGGAAAGACCCCAAAAGTTCCTCACCAAGAGGATAAAGGGTCATAAACATATGTCATATGCTGTCCGACTGAAAAAACTCCAGCTCTATTCAGTCGCATACCGCTTACTCAGAGGTGACCTGTGCCTAACGTACAAGGCCATGTCCAATCCTGAATTAATGGACATGCTCCACCTCAGAAAATCCAAATCCATCATAGCCATGAGAGCAAGAGACTTAAACCTCAACACAGAAATAAATAGGACGTGCTGGAGGGACAGATTCATAACCCAGAGGCTCCCTACACTCTGGAACAGAATCCCAGTCCATGTTAGGCAGAGCCCCTCACTAACTCTATTCAAGAGAAGTCTTGACGAGTGGATGGGAGATCGTAGGTTTACCCCGGGGGTCATCTCTGTGTCACTACTAGACAGAGGCACAGTAAACTAAACCCTAAATGGGCGTTATTATTCTCATCCCAAGGGGTGGTGAAAGACACACACACTCTGGCTAGGCTTATAAATGCCCTAGGGCAGATAGCCTAGTACGAACCTATGAACCTATATCCGCAGTTGTAAAGTACTAAAGCAGAATATTCTTTTATTTTGATTTCTGCCTGCCATTTCCTCTTTCGCCACTAGGTAGCAGCAATCTCACCTAACATACATTTTGCTCTGAAACATTTTTCGCTATTTTTCACTAACATAGACTATTTAAACATAGCATCTCCTCCCTCACTGAAATAAACTCTTTTCCTCACTTGCTCTAACTACGTATGTACCTTATTCAAACTCTGCTGAGTATCCACTTACTCAAGGACTGTAGCCCCTCTTGTCAAGCTCTGAATCCCAGTTTGCTGATTATTTTTTCTCTGCAGGCTCCCACTCCTCTGGCTCTACCCGCTCTGTTCCCCCTGCGGGCTCACTCCACTCCCCTACCCCCAAATTCCACCCACCCCCAGTGCACCTACACTTATACTCCCTCACACCACACCCCCTCAACACCAGCAACAATTACAAACTCCCTATACCAAATCCCTCCCACTCCCATACTCACACCAATTTGCACAAAACTCACCTTCTCACACACACACACACACACACACACACACACACACACACACACACACACACACACACACACACACACACACACACACCACCCCTCACACACCCAAACAAAATGCCTACCTTCCCCCCACAAACTCTACTACTAGCTACCCTTCTACTATCCCTAACCTATATTACTGAACTTAACCTCCCCAACAACACACACCTACCTCCAACCACACATACCACCACCTCAGTCCTCCCTAACATATCCCTCCCATATTCACAGATCTCCCCAGAACTCTACTCCTCCATCCCGTCTTACGTTTTCAGACTCACTATACTCCCCACCCCACCACCACCTCACCCCACTCTAACAGCTCTCTCAAAGATAACCATCCCCCAGCAAAAGCAATCAACTTTATCCTCTCTACTCCTCTTCAGGCAGCTCCTCCCCCATATCTCACTCTCTCTCTCAGGTGATATCCGCCCTAACCCAGGTCCTAGCCCCAGCATTACCCACCCTAACCCAAATTCCAATCCACACAAACTCATGGCTATCCTCCTCATAACCCTAAATGCACAAAGCCTTCGTAATAAAATTCCCAACCTACATGCGTGGCTGTCTCACAACCAGCCAGACATAACCGCAGTCTCTGAGACCTGGCTTAAACCCTCCATCACTGATGAAGAAATCCTCCTCCCAGCTACCATATCATATGCAATGATAGGCCTCATAGAAAAGGAGGTGGAGTTGCTTTTATATACCCCTCCACTCTCACTTTTACTCCACTAACCAACCCCATCCCAACCTTTGCCAATGCAGAATTGACTGTCGGCCTTTTAAAACTTAACTACAAATCCATCTGCATTTGCTCCATCTACAACCCACCTGGAGACAATACCAAAACTCTATAAGATATCCTCTCTTGGTTTAGCTCAAACATAAAAAATGAAACCTACATTCTAGGTGACATAAATATTAACTGGGCCTCCTTCCTCTCAGATAGCCCAACTCACTCCATCAGCCTCTACAATTTCACCCAACTCATAAACCTCCCAACCAGGCCAAATAAAGATGGTACCTCTGGTACCACCTTAGATTGGATATTAACAACCCACCCCAACCACATCTCCAAAGCTGGTATAATACTGGACCCCCTAAGTGACCACTTACCAGCCTTCATAGACCGCCTACCCTCTCACATAGAAAAACAACACCTCTACAAGGAAACCTGTAACCTAGCTTCCTTTAACCCCAAAGTCTTCTCTGAGTGCCTTAAGATTACTGACTGGTATCCACTAAATAACCTTCCACTTGCTAACGCTGTCTCATATTTCAACCATACTTTCTTACCTTAATTGATAAACTAGCCCCCCTCCAAACCAAACGCATCAAAACTAACCCCTGCCTATCCCAAGAAACTGATAATGAACCAACGAAACAAAACGTGGGAACTGTACCAAAAACAAAAAAACCCCAACACCCTCCAAGATTATAAACAGCTACGCAACCTAGCCAAAAAATTAATAAAAAAAGATCACAAAAATTACTACTGCAATCTGCAATCTAAACACTCACAACAACCCAAAGAAATTCTGGACATCCATCTCCTCAGTACTTAAACCCAGTAATAATACCAACCTCTGCCCCAATCCTAACCTTGCAAGCCTTGAAATAGCCACTAATTTCAACACATTTTTCACCGATTGCATAGATAATCTATCCTCCACTTTCCCTAACCCACCCACCAATGCTACCTCCTCTCCCTGTCCCCTTAACCCCCCCTCTGACACTCCTCCTCCCCCCGAATTCCCCCTTAAACCTGTCTCCACCAACACTATAAAAAGATTACTTCAAAAGCTAAAACCATGCCGCAATGCCCCTGATAACCTTCCAGCAAATTTTCTTCAAATATCAGCCGAATCAATAGCCTATCCCATATCCATTCGCATAAATAGATCCATTCAGGAGTCCTATGTACCAACCATCTGGCGACATGCATTCATAATCCCTCTCCACAAAGGCAGTAAGAACACAGACACTACCAACTTCAGACCCACAGCTATACTCTCTCCTCTCTCAAAAATTCTAGAAAAAACATCCACTCCCAGCTCATGCCCTACCTAACCTAGCACAAACTCCTCTCTCCAAACCAGCACAGCTTCTGCCCCGTCACAGCACCATGACAGCCCTACTTTCCTTCCTTGAAACAGTCAACGTAGCATGTGATAGCGGCAAATACGTATCTTCTCTAGTGCTAGACCTCTCAAAGGCATTCGACACAATCTCCCATTCCCTACTCCTCTCCCAGCTCTCACACTTACACCTATCTCCCTCAACCTTAGCCTGGACCTCCAGCTAAATTTCCATGCGCCAACAGGCTGTACAATGGAAAGACTCAACCTCCCCTTTCTTACCTACACCCACAGGAGTTCCTCAAGGATCAGTACTGGGCCCTCTCTTCTTTAACTTATTCATCAACAACTTCCACCACTCCATCCCAGATGCTTCTGTCATCCAATACGCTGATGACTCCACCATCATCTGTTCATCCTCCTGCCCCTCTAAACTTCTACTCAATACCCAAATAGCCTTCTCCAAAACTGAATCATGGATGCAATCCCATCACCTAGCCCTAAATGCCAACAAAACAAAACTAATGATTTTCACTCCCACCAAAACCTCCCAATTTAGGAAAGACCAATTTTCCATAAAAAGCCACAACACCTCTCTAGAAATCATTCCTAGTACCAGGCTACTTGGCATTACCATGGATGAAAACCTTAAATTCAACTCCCACATCCTCTATGTAATCAAAAAAACTCACCAGAAAATCGGTCTCCTCTACAGACTTAACTACTACCTTATTCCCTCCTCCCGTCAGGCCCTCGCAACTACCTTCCTTCTCCCCTCTCTCTTGTATGGTGCTCCCCTATTTTCTAACCTACAACTTGGCCTCCGCTCCAAACTCAAAGCCTGTTACAACAAAATCTGCAAATTTGCAACCAGTTCTAAGAACTCTTCCCATCACTGCCACTCCCTACACACCCTAAACTGGCTAGAACTCCACAACCACCTAAAATACCTACAACTTACAACAGCCCACAAACTCATCTTTAAACCTACAGAATATGCCTCTCTCTATCTCTACCAAATCTCTAACTTCCTACACACCTAGCCGCACCCTCAGATCCAAAGGCCAAAACCTCCTGCAGGTACACAAACCCCTACACCCACCTGGCCAACTATTACTATCCCACACTATAGCCAAACTGTGGAACGCTCTATCCACACCACTAAGTAACATACCTAACCATAACAACTTCATATCCATGCTTCTCTCCCATCTATCCTCCAAATGGGAATGTCCTTCACATGCTCCCACTTAAAACACCCACACCCCTAATCTCCAAACCTAAATCGACTTTCTTTGCCAAATTTACAAAATGTCATTTGTCTTTCTCTTAACATCTTTCCAAACACTTTTGCATGCTAGCCTCTGGCCTATCTTACACATTTCTCAAACTGACATCCTCCTAATTGCAAAACAGTCTATATGTTAGTGTAAAACTGTCAATCCTGTACAGACTAATATTGACATATGAAACTTACAGTATCTATTAGAATTGTGAAATTCTTCTGTATTCTGCCTTTTTGTAAGTTTACACATTTCTGTACTTTATATTTTGTAATGTTGAAAATTTCTCTACTATATAAATTTATCCAATGTTGCAAATCTCTGTATTTTATAATATGTACTGGAGCTTTTCTCCTCGGGTCTCCACTGAAAATGGGCCACAAGCCCAGCTGGACTAACCCAGTTAACAAACAATAATAAATAAATAAATAAATAAATACTTAGTTTTGGTGTTATTCAATGGTGTCCAATTTGTCAGCCTGGGAGGATATGATTGGCAATCCAAGGATGGCCTGAGTCTGTCCCCTCTAGGGTTTCAATTTATTAAGACATTGCTGACCCCCATAGTGCTTATTTTAGGCAATGCCAACCTGATATACCTACCAACATAACAAAACAAGCAAAATAAAATATGGAGGTGTTGCTGATAATTGCCCTGCGCCTAAACAAGAAACTCCACTCCTTACAAGCCCATCTCACCCTGGAGAACCATCAACATCTGTATAGTGAGTGAGACAGAGTTTAAAACAGCAGAGAGTACTCTGGCTATGCAGAGCTATAACACCTTCCACACATTTAGACCAGCTAATGCATAGGAGGTGAAAGGGTGCATCAGTCTACATCCAGAAGAGAATCACATCAAAGCTGGTAAAGCAGCATGAAGCATTAGAACTTTTACATGTCCAAATAACTATCAGAAAGGTCCCAAACCAAATATTAGCTAGCTAAAAACTCCATCTATGATACAAGAAGGGCACAATACCTGTCTATAGAAACTAGAATCACTCCGTATTAAACCAAGTACTACTTTCCTAGGTGATCTAAACTACCCAGCGATAGATTTAGAAACCTACACCACTACCAGTGCACAAGCACAGATTCCTAGCCTTCGGACATTACAAATGCCATTGAACAATTAGTCAGAGTAACACATAGGGGGAATAACATATTGGATCTTATCCTTACTAATATGGGAGTATCTTGCACCATTCCTTGCAACTCTTCATCACATGTTAGGTCTCACCATAAAGCAGTCTCCTTTTGAAATAAAACTGAAACCAGAAGATCCCCTTTCACCCAAGGTACTTTTAGAAATTTCTTTATAACAAATTACTTAATACCCAAGTGATACATTATCAAGCTTCAAAACCCCCCACCACACCCAGTTAACGCCACTGAATATGCAGAAATGTACACCACCACACTATACCAGCATGTAAACAGTTACATAAATGCAGCTGTACCCCATTAAGAACAAGTGCAGAGCAAACCCCAGAAACAAACTCACATAGTGGAACCATATCAATAAGCTTTATAAAAAAAGGAAAAGAACTTCGACCAAAAGAAAGAAGAGTAATTCCCATAATGTTGGAGCCCTTGTCACTGAAATAAACAACACGACAGCTTAATAAAAACCATCAAAGCCAAGTTTCAGGCTAAAATAACTACCCAAGCCAAAGACAATCAAAGTATTTTTAGTTACATTCATAATCTCAAAAGCACAGTGCTGAGCCAATTGTGAACTATATTACCTACACTGAGGCTGAAGATATAATGAAAATACTGTTTGGTAAAATTTAACTCTAACTTTACCCCTCTTTCCCTTTTGTCTGTCCCTCAAGATATTCCTGAAACTGGCTCACCTTCAGCTATCACACAAGATCAAGTCCTAAAAGTGATATTAAAACCATGTCAGTGTGAATGACCTGAGATGTACCTGCCTGGACTACATGGAGAGAGACATAGAAGACATCTCCGATCTTGTAGCCCAGGCAGGTATGACCCTAGCCCTGAGTAGCATCCTGCCATCGCCCAGAATGATACCGTAGTACAAGGACACAACGACTGACTTCAATAATTGGCTAAGCATCTGGTGTCATTCTAAGGGTATCCAGTATCTCTCTGCCTGGGATGACATGGTCGACAGACCATGATGCTTTGCCAGAGATGGCCTGCACCTCTCGCTCCTGAGAGTCTGGATACTGGCTAATGCTCTTGCTGCTCCTATAGTGCCTTTTTTGGGCAAGGTTGAAATGACAAATTCACCACCATAACAGGAACAGGCAAGCAAAAACTGAGGGTAATGCTACTCCATGATAGAAGTCTGAACCTTAAAATGCACTCACTCGAGGCAATCCGTAAAATGGAGAACATCGATATCTGTGCAGTGACTGAGACCTGGTTCAAGGCTCTAGAGAGCACTCCTGCTTTACCAGGCTATAACTCATACCACACTTTTCGGCCATCTAATCTGGACCAGATCATCAAAGGCAGAGGTGTGTCCATATTCATTAAGGATATCCACACGTGCAGGCTAGTTGAGCAGCATAATGCATCTGAGGTTATCCAAGTGCAACTAACTCTGGGCAAAACTGCAATTCAAATTGTGGCTTGCTACAGATCCTCCACAGCATGCCCGAGGTTTCCCACTCCTCTTTTCTTGATATACTGGAAAATATTAGGGTTCAACCAAACACCCTAATAATGGGCGATATCAACTACCCCACCATTAACTGGGAAAACTACTCATGTACCTACTCCTGTACTAACTCCTTTGCTCAACGCTTTCTGGAATTCATAAATTCCAATGCCTTGAATCAACTTATCCACACCCCCACCAGGGGCAACAATATCCTAGACCTAGTCATTACCAACATGAGTGACCAGTGTTCCACACCTGAAATCAACTCCTTGTTGGTCAGATCTAACCATAAGCTAATCACCCTAGATATTCGCATCTCGCCCCCACCCACCATTAAGGACACCATGGTAAAAAATTTCTCCACAGCCAACTTCATGCTTCTTAAGACAAAAGTGGCGAACTTCATGACACCCATGCAGATGGACAATACAGTTACGACTACTGAATCCTACACAAATGCACTCTATAAGCACTTACACAAGTGCATGGATCGTGCTATCCCAAACAGAACCAAGATGCTATCCTCCAAAAAAAGGAAGCCAAGCGGGTGGTCCCCTGCCATAAACAAACTCTACAACAGAAGGAAGGAACTGTTGCAAAAGAGAGTAAACTTCCATGAGTGGAGGAGCTGCCTGGTCAGCCTCAGTAAAAAGCTGAGATCCCTTAGAAGATCCTCCAAAGCTAGCTACAAAAACAAAATTGCCACTGATTCTAAGGGCAACCACAAAGCATTCTATAGCTATGTCAAGAATCTCAATGGCAACACCCAGATCTGCTCGGAGTTACAGCACAAAGGCACGAAAATTACAGAACCAACTGATATTACCAACATCCTGGCAGATAGGTTCAGTGCTAACTTTAACCCCCTCTCACCCCTTAAAGGGCCCATATCTATACATGAAGAATGTAGAGTCCCTGTAATCACATCTATGCAGGTAAAAGCTGCACTCTCTAAAACCAAAAACACAGCACCCATGGGACCGGACAACATCCCAGGCTGCATTTTATACAAACTTCAAAACAAACTGGCTCCCCACCTAACCACCATGTTCAATCATAGTCTCACGTCAGGCTTTGTGCCCAATGAATGGCGCACAGCAACAGTTATCCCACTTCACAAAGGGGGAGCCACCACTGATCCGGGGAACTATCACCCTATTAGCCTGACGAGCCTGGTCTGCAAGGCCATGGAACATATCATGGAACTCATAAACAAAGACATCGGAAACCTCCAAACTCTGGGCCCCACCCAGTTCAGGTTTGTGAAAGGCAGATCATGCATTCTGAACATGATCGACTTATTTGAGGCAGTCACCAAAGCCGTAGACGAGGGTAAGCTGGTTCACACAGCCTGTCTTGACCTCGCCAAGGCTTTCAACATCAGCCATTCTGGAATTACAGCTAAATTCACTAAACTAGGTATAAATCCCTACGTCACAAGATGGGTTGCCAACTGGCTGACTGACCGAACCCACACTGTAAAAGTTGCAGACTCCAAATATGACTTGAAACCAGTGACAAGAGGAGTACCACAGGGTTCTGTCCTGGGACCTCTCCTGTTTGGTATCTAATTCTCTGAAGTACAGGCTAACACAGAAGGCCTCTGGCTAACGAAGTTCGCAGATGACTGCAAACTAGGAGCCATAGTCGAGTCCCCAAATGATGGGGACATCCTACAGAAGGGCCTCACTGAGACAGATGCCTGGTGTCACAGGCAGGGCCTGAAGCTCAATGCAAAAAAGTGCATTGCCATTCCCTTTGGTAAAAACTCTGTACCCATGAACTACCACATAAACGTCAGTCTACTTAACACCGAATGTGTGATAAGAGACCTTAGGACCCAGGTGGACAGTAGTCTCTCCTTTGATAATCACATTGCCACAGTAATCAGGAAATCCTTCTATGTGGCACACTTCATCACAAAAGGGTTCTCATCCAGGAAAAGAGAGGTCATTGTTCCCCTCTACTCGGCGCTCATTACACCCATTATAGAGTACAACACCCCTTTTGGTATGTACCTCACAAGACATCTGCAGCAGCTGGAAAGGCCACAGAAGTACCTCACAAAGAGGAATACTGGCCTCAAACAGATGCCCTACACTGACAGTCTCAAAAAACTTCAGATTTACTCTGTAGCATATCGTCTACTCCAAGGAGATCTCTGCCTAACATATAAAGCTATGTTAAACTAGTTGCTGGACATGCTACACCTTAAAAAATCCCAATCCCTCTGAGCTACATGGTCTAGGGACCTAAACCTTGTCACCACAACAAACAGGACATGCTGGAGGGATAGATTCCTGTCCAAGAGACTTCCTATACTCTGGAACAAGCTACCCATCTATGTCAAGCACAGTTCCTCATTAGCACTCCAAGAAAAATCTTGATGAGTGGATGGGAAATAGGAAATACCCACCGGGGATCACTTCTGTGGCTCTGCTCGACAGTGGAACAGGAAATTAACTTTCTTGGGTGGTGTAAGCCAGGGAACCTTGTTGGCTAGGCTTACTTAGGCCCTTAGGCCGATAGCCTAGTACCTACCTATGAACCTATAAAAGCTAAAAATACTGCATTGATGGGTCCTAACAATATTCCTGGATGCATTTTAAACAGCATGAAGCTCAATTTAGCCACACCCCTAACAACACTGTTCAATCTCAGCCTTCATGAAGGTTTTGTACTACACAAATGGAGAACAGGTAGAGTCATACCACTGCAGAAGAGAGGACCTTCCACAGACCCAGGCAATTACAGACCCATGAGTCTGATCAGCCTCAAATGCAAAGCCACGGAAAGACTTTAATGGGACTCATCAGTCAGGACACAGGGAACCTCCAAACACTGGACCGGTCTCAGTTTGGATTTGTTAAGAGCAGGTCATGCTTACTCACTCTTGTGGATTTTTTTTTTTGAAAAGGTCATCAAAGCAATCGATGAAGGCAAAATGGTACACACAGCATACCCTGATCTGGCCAAAGCTTTTGGCACAATTACCTACTCAGGCAAGGTAGAACAGCTAAATAAACTGTGACTAAACCCCATGTCACCCCTTGGACTGCAAACTGGCTCACAGATAGGATGCAGATAATTAAAATAGGAGAGGTTACCTCACAGAGAACAATCACTAGTTGAGACCCCAGGGTTGTGTGTCAGGACCTCTCCTGTTTGGCATCTACTTATCTAAAGAAAAAGCCAATACCAAAGGGCTCTAGCTGACTAAATTTGCAGATGACTGCAAGCTAGGAGCAGTCATTAAATCCCCAAATGAACTGGCCATCCTGCAGGAAGTTTTTTTAAAACACCTTAATTGAATTATCGCTTGTGACAAAGGCAAATTTACATTTATACGAAAGTAATCAAGGTTTGTCCAAATAAATAACTGGTGCTAAAATCATGGACTGAAACTAAATGCCAAAAAAATGCACTGCTGTATCCTTTGGGAAGTTGTCTATGCCAGGGACCTACCACACTGACAAAAGAGCCCTAAGAGTTGACTCCGTTTTTTAAAACTTAAGAACCTAGGTAGAGAGTGATCTAACTTTTGACCAACGTGTCCATTGCTGTAAGAAAGTCTTTCTATACTGCACACCTCAAACAAAGGTATTGTGTGTGTCTATATCTAGGGATGTCATTTCCCCCCTTTACTCAGCCCTCATTAAACCAAATTCATCAATATAATGCCACCCCTGGCATGTATCTGTCCAGACACATGCAATGTCTGGAAATCCACAGAAATATCTTACTAAAAGGATAGAAGGTGTAAACAAGATGTCCTATGTGGGCTGACTCAAAGCCCTGTCATTGTACTCTGTATCCTATGGACTGAATTACAGATTACTGCAGTCTGGCATACAGTGCATCTTCCAACCCATTACTGATAGAATTCTTACACAACAGCAAGTCAAATGGCATCAGGAAAACCCAGTACAGGGATCTAAACCTCTTCTGCAACATCAACACAATTCCAGTATCACATAGTCCCACCACATCAGCGAACCAAACACATAAATACACAAAAACATACTCGGAGGCTCTAAATAAAAATCTACCTAAGCAACAGAGACCTCCAAAGCAGACATCCAAGCAAACTCTACCTCAAAACAAAACACACACAACACATAACCCACAAAGTCAGTGTGCCAAGCAGCCACTGCCCTTAAGGCTGAATAACACACCTGATACTCTTGTTATAGGTGACTCTATTGTCAGACACACTGACGTCCCGCTCACCAGGCTGAATAAAGAGAAGGTCATGGTGAGCTGCCTGTCGGGTGCTAGGATCCGACACATAACGCAAGCACTCAGGTCACTCCAAAGCAAATACAAATATGACTCAGTCATTGTACATGCTGGTGTGAATGACCTAAGACGTACCTCCCTGGACTACATGAAAAGAGACATACAGGAGCTCTCTGATCATGTAGCCCAGGCTGGTATGACCCTGACCTTGAGCAGCATCTTACCCTCACCTAGAATGATGCCACAGTACAAAGACAAAATGATCGATTTTAACAATTGGCTAAAATTTTGGTGTCATTCAAAGGGGATCCAGTGTCTGTCAGCCTGGGATGACATGCTCGACAAGCCATGTTGCTTCGCTAGGGACGGCTTGCACCTGTCACCACTGGGCTTTCGGATATTGGCAAAGGCTCTTGCCACCCCATAGTGCCATTTTTAGGCAAGGCTCAAAAGTCAAACCCACCCCCATAGACAGCACAAGGAACAAGAAACTAAGGGTAATGCTGCTAAACGCCAGAAGTCTTAACCTCAAGATGCACGCACTCGAAGCTCTCCTCAGTATGGAGAACATAGATATCTGTGCAGTGACAGAAACCTGGTTCAAGGCTCCAGAGAGCACCCCAGCACTACCAGGCTATACCTCATATCATGCTTTTCGGCCCCAAAACCCGGACCGCACCACAAAAGGAGGGGGAGTTAACATATTTATCAAGGATATCCACACCTCCAGGTTAGTGGCATTGCACGAAGTATCGGAGACCATCCATGTGCAAATAACAGTGGGCAAGACTGCTTTTCAGTTTATAGCATCCTACAGACCACCATCTCAAAGTCAGGAATCCCACTCGGCTTTCCTGAAAACATTGGAGAAAGTACAGTTTTGTACCTACCATAAATGTAGATGTCCGATAGGAATGCATCTGCAGTCCTTACAAATGGGTTGTCCTGTCGTCAGGCAGCCCTTCGGTCGGCCGGATTCCAAAGTCTGGGTCTGGCTTCGGCTAGTGTCGCACTTCACCCGACGTCACAGCTGCAGTTGTTCGGGTATAAAGGCATCAGCCGACGCCATTTTCCTCAGTGTTTCTTGCCCCAGATGCCAGGTGCTCTCTAGGAAGGCTGAATTTGGATAAATGCAAATGATTCCAAATAGTAGAGAGCAAACAAAAAATAAGCATGTATGTACATATATACAAACAAATACACCATAATAGATTCCCCCAGCTAGCTACAAGATGGGCAAATACCCTAGGAGTACCACAGAGGGGAAGGAGGGAGGGTAATCCTGACTGCAGATGCATTCCTATCGGACATCTACATTTATGGTAGGTACAAAACTGTACTATGTCCTTCAAGGATGCATCTGCAGTCCTTACAAATGGGTAGAATACCATAGCCAAACTGGGGGAGGAGGAAAGATAGAATTATGGTGTAGTTAAGATCCCTTGCAAAACAGCAGTGGCAAAACCTGCTCGGGATCTAGAGTATAAAGGTAAATTATAATGCTTGGCAAATGTATGCACGGAGCTCCAAGTAGCAGCCTTTAAAATGTCTTTGGTAGCCACTCCTCGTAGAAAAGCTGTGGTAGTGGCTGTAGCTCTTGTAGAGTGAGGCCTGATGTTTTCTGGAGTTTTCTTTCCATGGTAGGAGTAACAAAATCTAATGCAATTTCCTATCCACTTAGATATTGTCTGTTTTGAAATTGCTTTCCCTTCCATTCCTGTTGCATATGCTACCAGTAGCTGGTCAGTTTTTCTATTGCTCTTGGTCCTGTCCAGGTAGTAGCGTAATTGCCTGTGTACATCCAAGGTATGCAACAGTCTTTCTCCCCTGTTCTGTGGATTGGGGAAGAATGTAGGGTAGGTGGATAGCCTGATTTAAAGATACTCTGGAGACCACCTTAGGCATAAAAGTAGGATTTGTTCTCATGGACACTATATTGATGGAAGATCAGAAAGGGCTGTACTGCCATTAATGCCTGTAGCTCAGAAACCCTTCTTGCTGAAGTGATTGCCAGCAGGAAAGCAGTTTTCCATGATAAGTATTGCAATTCTGCTGTTGCTGCTGGTTCGAAAGGAGGAAGTGTCAATTTTTCTAGCACAAAGTTCAAGTCCCATGCAGGTAATGGTGGCTTCCTAGGAGGCTTTACATTTTTAATTCCTCTCAGAAATTGCCTGAGCAGAGGATGTGAGAAGACTGGAGGATCCAAGTCGTATTCTGCTGAAATAGCTGATGCATGAATCTTAATGGAGGAGTAGGACAGGCCTTTGTGGAATAGCTCTGCCAAGTATTCCAGGATGTTGGCTATGTTTACCAGTGACACATCTTCCCCTTTAGCAGTACTCCAAATGAGATATCTTTTCCATTTTGCTGAATAGGTTTTCCTTGTTGAAGGTCTGCGAGCTTCCAAGATAATGTCCTTAACCCTTTGGGATAAATTTGGGTTAATTTGTCTTATGCAATGTTCCAGGCAGTTAGCTGCAGAGTTTTCAGGTTTGGATGCAGGGTGTTGTAGTTGTTCTGAGTTAACAGCAAGGGAACTAGGGGTAAGGGCCACATCTGTTCCCGAGACATGCTCCTCAGTAATGGGTACCAAAGTTGCCTTGGCCAATCTGGAGCTATCAGAATGATCCTTGGACGGTCCTCTTTGATCTTCAATAGCACCTTGTGCATCAAAGGAAGTGGTGGGAATGCATATGCTGTCAGATTTTTCCAGCTGAAGGATAGGGAGTCCACCTTCCATGCCAGTGGATGGTACGTCCTGGTGCAGAATTTCTTTAATTGGTGATTGTGTGGGGATGCAAATAAGTCTATTTCTGGGAGACCCCATTTTCTTGTTATGGTTTTGAAGATGCCCGGATGCAGCATCCATTCGTGGGCATCCATGGTAGTCCTGCTTAGTATGTCTGCTAGAGTGTTTTCTTTTCCTGGTACAAAAATTGCTTGTAAGTGAATGTTGTAACTCAGGGCCACATTCCAGAGGTCCAGGGCCATCCGGCATAAAGGGTACGAATGTGTGCCTCCCTGCTTGTTGATGTACCACATAACTGTGGTGTTGTCTGTCCTTATCATCAATTGGCCTTGTCGAAGAAATGGTTTGAAAGCCTGAATTGCCAGTTTTACTGCCAGCATTTCCTTTAGGTTTATGTGCAGGTGCAATTGCTCTTGAGTCCATAAATCTTGTATGCATTTGTCCATCATGTGGGTCCCCCAACCGAGGTCTGAGGCGTCCGTTGTGATGGTTTGGCTTGGTTGAGTGCTGTGGAAGGGCAATCCTTGGTTTGATTGACAGGCCTGAGCCCACCAGTGGAATTCTTGCTTCAGGCATGGAATTATTGGAATGTGAGTTTCCAGGCTGTGCTTGTGCTGAGACCATAAATTCTTTAGGTACCACTGTAGCTTTCTCATGTGCAGTCTGGCATGTGGGACCAATATTATGCAGGATGCCATGAAGCCCAACGCCTGTAGGACTTTTCTTGCTGTTAGATGGTTCTGCTTTGTTAATGCCAAGAAGTAGAGAGGGAGTTGCTCCTGTTTTTCTACCGTTAGGAATGCCATTTGTTTGGATGTGTCCAGCTCCGCACCCAAGAAGGTTATCTTTTGGGATGGTATCAGCCTTGACTTTTTTATATTGACTGTATATCCCAGGGCTTGTAGAAGGTAAATGACTCTTTTCAAGTCTTCTGTTAGCTTGTTTTTGTTGTCCGCTTGTATCAGGCAATCGTCCAGGTAAGGGTAGATCTGGATTCCTGAAGCCTGCAATAAGAGATTACTGATGCCAGGCATTTCGTGAACACTCTGGGCGCAGTAGATAAGCCAAAGGGCAATGCTGAGAATTGATAATGCTCTGATCCTGCAAGAAATCTGAGGTATCTTCTGCAATTTGGTCGTATGGGGACGTGCAGGTATGCCTCCTTGAGATCTAGAGTAACCAGCCAAGACTCCTTGCCCAGCATGGGAAGAAGCTGCTGTAGGGTCAGCATTTTGAATTTTGGAACAATGAGGAATGTGTTTAAAGCGGACAGATCGAGAATAGGTCTCCATTTGTTTTCTTTCCTTGGTACTAGGAAGAGTCTGGAGTAAAAGCCCTTTCCTTGCTCCATATATGGTACCTTCTCCACAGCTCTTATTTTTAATAATTGATTTACTTGTTTTAGAGCTTCTGCCTTTTGATTTGGAGGTAGGTTTGGCATTCCTCTCTTTCCTGGTAGAGTATGGAAATGAAACCTGTAACCTTGGTCTATAGTTTGCAAAATCCACTTGTCTCTTGTGATGTAATGCCAGTTCTTTGAAAATAAAGCTAGCTTTCCGCCTAAGGGTGCTTCTAGTTGTTCCCTGGTAGGCGGTGCCAGAGCCAAGTCACTGTGATTGTCCTGTTGTAGTGGTGGTGGCTGCGTCTGTGCCTCGCTGGTTGTTGCCCTGCCACTGGCGTCCCCTGTAGGCACCCCTGGATTGGCTTCGGCCTCTTGAGCGCCTATTCCTGCCTCTCTGAGCTCTGGAGGTGTCTGGAAAGGACCAATTCTTGGAGGGCCAATTCCTGCTAAACCTTGGAGGTTGGACCTGTAAGAAATCTTTCACTGTTTGGACAGATTTTGCCTTCTCTTCCATCTTCTTCAGTACCTGTTGTGCAGGAGAACCAAACAAATTGATCTTGTCCATGGGAGCATCTAATAGTTTTGATTTGACATGGTCCGGTAAGGCCTGCTCTTTTAACCATGCATGCCTTCTGATAACTGTGCCAGTCATGGCTGATCTAAAGGAAGCCTCCAGTGCATCATAGCTGCATTTTAAATAATGGTTACTAACTTGCTGAATGTTATGTACCATTTCCTGAACATATTTCTTATCTAAAGGTTCATCAGAGGACAGTTTTTTAGTTAACTGATCTAGCATAAATTCTTGATATTGTATCATATGAAATTGACAGTTCAAGGCCCTAGCTGACAGAGTAGCAGAAGTGTAAACTTTTTTACCCCACCTCTCTAAGGACCTGGATTCCCTTTCAGAGGGGAGGGGATTTTTGGCAGAGGTAGTTGCTACAGCCTTAGGCCCCTGGGAGATAGTCTCTGGATCTGCAAAAGGAGCCTTGTATAAATGGTGATGAGTGTCCGGGACCCTGTAGAACCTATCGGGCTTAGCAGGGGCCGGAGGTAATGAGTCAGGAGCAGTACAAGCATCATTAAATGCATCATCTACAACAGAAAGAACTGAAGGTATAGCTAAAGGCCTATGTTGTGGTAAATGAAAAAAGGTTCTAAGCCTTTTTCTGGAGTCTGAAAAATCTTGACCCTGCCACTGAAATTGTTCCCTCATAGCATGCAAGGTTTCCCCAAAGGAAAATTCCTCAGGCGGAGAGGCAGAAGGGATGGACTCTTCAGCATCAGAGTCTTCATAAGGGGAATAAGGAGCCTCTGGAGGGTCTGTATTATCTGAATCATCAGAGGAATCATCTGTGGAAACTGGCTCAGGGGGCTCTGCTCTAGGCCTCTTCTCTGGAGGTGGGTGAGAGGCCCCTGTCTGGGTGAGGTTGGGATCCCCGGATTAAAGAAATGAGATCCTCTGCTACAGAAAGCATTTGGGAACTGGAGCTGGGCCTGTGAGAGGGGGTCTTAACAGGTACAGATTTTGTAGTTTTAGCTGCTTTAGCCCTGGCAAAAGCCTTAATGGACATGGCTGCAGGAGGCCTAGCAGCTCCACATGCAGGGGTTGAAATATCCAAGGGAATAGTGTCAGATAATTCCTGAGAAACCACAACTGCAGGTTGGATTTCAGAAGCCGATTCCACCAGGCTGGAAGAGGCCTCGGTAGAAGGCATGTTTTCGGCTGAAGGAAGAACCGCTTGCTCGGTTTCAGCTGAAACCGAGACACTCGCGGTTGGCCTAACTGCGGTTTCGGCCAAAACTGCGGACCGCGAATGTCGGTCCTTTTCCTTGCGTTTTTTGGAAATTTGTGAAGTCGGAGGATCCGACGGCATAATATAAGCAAAATCAGAGCCAGAAAACTGCTCAGCAAATTCCGACCGACGTCTAAGCGTCCATCAGTTAAAAGAAGCACAGGCTAGACAAGCTGCTACGTCGTGGTCTGGGTCTAAACAAGGTAAGCAATAAGAGTGGAAATCTTTATGAGGTATTTGTTTCCCACAAGTTAAACAGTTATTCACTTTTTCTGACATCGGCTGAGGCAAGAAAGAGTCCCCAACGGGGTACTTAGCTTTTTAGAAGTCTTCGGTAGTAGTAGAAGTATTCGGTAGTAGTAATCTCTGGATCTGACCGACCGGCACTTGCGAACAGCTTCTGCTTCGGGCGCCACGCGGCAAGAAAGACTGAGGAAAATGGCGTCGGCTGATGCCTTTATACCCGAACAACTGCAGCTGTGACGTCGGGTGAAGTGCGACACCAGCCGAAGCCAGACCCAGACTTTGGAATCCGGCCGACCGAAGGGCTGCCTGACGACAGGACAACCCATTTGTAAGGACTGCAGATGCATCCTTGAAGGACATCATGAATATCTCTCCGAACACCATTATATTGGGCGATTTCAACTACCCAAACATTGACTGGGAGCACTACTCAAGCCCCAGCACCTTAGCCCAAAGATTCCTGGAAATTATAAACTCAAATGCTATGGAACAACTAGTCACCACTCCTGCAAGAGGGGACAACATACTAGACCTGATCATTACCAACATGGGGACTCTATGCTCCACACCAGAAGTATATCCCTCATTGGTAAGATCAGACCATAAATTAATTTCACTGGATGTCCACATCCCACCCCCAGCCCAGAAAACCACAGTGAAAAACTTCTCAAAAGCGAACTTCTCACTTCTCAAAACTGAAGTGGAATCCTTCAAGGCCCCAGGGCCAGTGGAAACTACGGCACAAACTGCAGAATCCTATATAAATGCATTCTACGGACATCTCCAGGAATGCATGGATCATGCTATCCCAAACAAAACCAAGACCCAATCATCCAAAGGCAGGCGTCCGGTCTGGTGGACCCCTGCCATAAATAAACTGTACAACAGAAGGAGGAAGCTACTACATGATAGAGCAAAATCCCTAATAGGGAAGGCATTTCTGATCAGTACTAGCAAAAAATTACGATCCCTCATAAAATCCTCCAAGGCCAGCTTCGAGAGAAATATTGCACAGGACACCAAAGACAATCATAAGGCTTTTTTCAGTTATGTTAGAAACCTAGGATGTAACTTCCAGACTTGTTCTGAGTTGATTCTAAACGACAAAAAATACACTGAACCCACAGACATCGCCAATATCCTGGCAGACAGGTTCAGTGCAAACGTCTCCACCCCCTCCCCCCCAAAAGAGCAAGTATCTATCCCGGCAGAGGGCTGCCTCCCAAACATCTCAGATGCTCAGGTGAAGGCTGCCCTCTCCAAAGCAAAAAACACTGCTTCCATGGGACCAGATGGCGTCCCAGGTTGTGTCCTACATGAACTCCAAGAGGAGCTAATCCCTCAAATAAAACAGCTATACAATCTCAGCCTCACTACAGGATATGTGCCCACAGAATGGAGTACAGCAACAGTGGTCCCACTCCACAAAGGTAGAGCCTCTACGGACCCTGGAAACTATCGCCCCATAAGCCTGACTAGCTTAGTCTGCAAGGCTATGGAGAGGATCATCATGGAGCTCATAAACAAAGACATTGGGGACCCACAGACACTAGATCCTACCCAGTTCGGCTTTGTCAAGGGCAGATCCTGCCTTTTGAACCTGGTTGACTTCTTTGAAACAGTCACCAAAGCCATAGATGAATGGAAGATAGCCCACACAGCCTATCTGGACCTTGCAAAGACATTTGACACAATACCCCACTCGGGCATCATAGATAAGCTATCCAGCTTAAATATAAACCCCTATGTCGCAAGATGGGTCGCAAACTGGCTCAAAGACAGAACCCACAGAGTGAGAGTTGCTGGAGCCATGTCAGACTCGAAACCAGTCACAAGTGGCGTCCCACAGGGTTCTGTCCTGGGACCACTCTTGTTCGGTGTATACTTTTCCGAGGTACAGGCAAACGTGGGAGGACTATGGTTCACCAAGTTCGCAGACGACTGCAAACTGGGCGCCATAATCAACTCTCCAGCTGACACAAACATCCTTCAAAAAGGTCTCACAGAGACAGATAAATGGTGCCAGCGCCATGGTTTAAAGCTAAATGCCAAAAAATGTATAGTCATACCCTTTGGCAAAAACAATGTGCCCACAAATTACCACATAGGCGGAAAATAGAAGTTATGTTCTTACCATAACGTTCCATGTTAGTTGTCTTCTTCTCGCCTTCTTCTTGCTGGATGGGTTCGGAGCCGACCTCGGCCCGACTGCCACTCTAAAAGCTCGAGAGTTGGTTCCACCGGCTCGAGGCTCCCCTTATATCCCACAATGCTAGGCGAGAGTTACCTCAGATCTCGTTTGTAAGCTAACCCCAGCTTATAATAGAAACAGTATATAACAGAACAAAACTAAAAACAGAGTCCATCTCTGACAACAGGGAGAAGAAGGGTGACCTACATCCTGATTCAGGGAATATGCAAACAGCATATGCCTAAGTAAAGAGGTGGTAGAAAGAGAGGTCACAATCACAACTCCTCTAGGTCTGTCCAGGCCAGGGGGAAGGAGGGTGGGACGCAAGAAGAAGGCGAGAAGAAGACAACTAACATGGAACGTTATGGTAAGAACATAACTTCTATATGTTAAGTTGTCTATCTCGCCTTCATCTTGCTGGATGGGACCACGTCCCTAGCACCTTGTCCCGGGTGGCCTAACGGAACAGACTCCTGAGAACAGTGGAACCAAAGTTAGCTCTATGCCTAGAAGCTAAATCCAACTTATAATGAGAAATGAAAGTGTGAGGAGTAGCCCAAGTAGCCGCTGCACAAATGGTGTCAATAGGCAGTCTGTCTTGGAAGGCTAAAGAAGTAGCCAAAGCCCTGGTGGAATGGGCCTTAGGTTTATTAGGCAGCTTTTGGTGTCTAATTTCATACACAAGGGAAATCAAAGATGTAAGCCATCTGGATAATGATACTTTTGAAACTGAAAGTCCCTTTCTGCCTTCCGCATAGGAGAAAAACAGTTGGTCAGATTTTCTGAATTGTTTTGTTCTATCTAAATAGTACCTCAATTGACGATGAACATCTAGGCAGTGTCATTTTTGTTCAGATCTATTGGAATATACTGGAAAAAAGACAGGGAGGTCAATGCTTTGATTTAGATTTGAAGTCGAGACTACCTTAGGCAAAAAGGACGGGTTCGTTCGTAAGGATACCCTGTCCTTATGAAATAATAGATAAGGAGGTCGACAGCTGAGTGCTTGAAGTTCTGAAACTCTTCTAGCTGAAGTAATAGCTACCAGAAAGAGAGTCTTCCATGATAGCAATTTTAAGGAACAGGAGACTGCAGGTTCGAAAGGTGGAAGAATCAAAGAAGCCAGAACTAAATTTAGGTCCCAAGGAGAAGGAGGATTTCTTATAGGAGGTCTGAGAAGAAAAACTCCTTTCAAAAATGCTTTACAAAGCTTGTGGGACATTAGGGCAGATTCAGAAATACCCACATGAAAGTTAGAAATAGCTGCCAATTGAACTTTAAGAGTAGAGGAGATGAACCTGCATGGAAGAGTTCAGCTAGAAAATCAAGGACTATTTGGATGGAAGCAGTGAAAGGATCTATGTCCCTTCCTTGAGCCCAATAAGTGAAGCGTTTCCACTTACTCAAATAAATCTTCCGAGTGGAAGATTTATGGGAAGCTATCAAAATATCTCGAACAGAGTGAGATAATTGAGGAAGCCTGGCTAAGGTTGGAACTGGAGGAACCAAGCAGTGAGGTTCAGAGAGGTGAGGGAGCGATGTACCTGACCCGACTGATGGATCAAAAGATCTGGAACTAGGTCCAGATGCCACGGTCGCTCCAATAGAAATTGATGTAGAAAGGGGAACCACACCTGTCGAGGCCAGTAAGGAGCAGTGAGGATCAATGAGGCCTTCTGAGCGATAGCTTTCTGTATCACTTGAGAGATTAGTGGGAAGGGAGGAAATGCATAAAGAAGTCCCCGGGGCCAAACTTGGACTAGAGCGTCTCTGCTGGGTTGGCCTGGTAAAGGGAATAGAGTGAAATATTCTCTGCACTTGCTGTTTTGGGGAGTAGCAAAAAGATCGCAGCAAGGCTGACCCCACTTGAGGAAAATTTCTCTCACTACAGAGTCTTTCAGAGACCACTCGTGAGGCATGAGGATAGCTCTGCTCAACTTGTCCGCAATTTGATTGGACTTCCCGGGGATGTGCATTGCTATCAGAAAACGCTGAGAAGAAATCGCCCATTGCCACAATCTGAGTGCTTCTCGACACAGGGGGTAGGACCTGGTTCTGCCTTGTTTGTTGATGTACCACACTACAGACATATTGTCTGTCTGGATTGCGATCGTTCCCAAGGGGAGAGAGTCTTGAAGGGCTTGCAATGCTAAAAGCACTGCTCTCATCTCCAGAACATTTATGTGCAAGTGGCATTCGTCTGGTTGCCATGTGCCCTGGACCGTCCTGCCCTGACAATGCCCCCCCCACCCGATCAGGGAGGCGTCCGTTGTCAGAGTAGCAACCGGAGGGGGAGGAACAAAGGGTCTTCCCAAGCAGAGCTGAGGGGAAGACATCCACCACTTGAGATGATTTCTGCACGCCTGCGTGATCATAATGGTATGGGACATAGGAAGTTGCTGGTATGACCATTGTGTAAAGAGCATCCATTGAAGGATTTGCATGTGGAATCTGGCTAATGGAAGCAGAGGTATGGCAGCCGCCATAATTCCCAACACTTTCAGAACTAACCTGGCTTTGATTCTGTTGTTGTTGAAAAGGAGTGAGACCAGTCTGTGTATGTCTGTTATTCTCTGATCTGTTAGCCTCGCAGACATGTCTACTGTGTCTAGATTTGCCTGTGAAGGTAATAGTACAAGGCGACAAAACAGACTTTTCACAATTTATTGAAATGCCTAACTTTTGACAAATGCGAAAAGTGTAATCCCTGGCCATCAGAAGGAGATGCTTGGTGGGAGCTGTGAGGAGCCAGTCGTCCAAATATGGAAACACCTGGAATCCTTGTCGTCTCAGGTGAGAAGCTACCACTGCCATGCATGTGGTAAACACCGGGGGCAGTGGTGAGACCAAAGGGCAGGGCCCTGAATTGAAAATGACTGGTTCCCAGCCTGAAGCGGAGGAATCTTCTGGAGCGTCTGTTCATTTTATGTGATAGTACGCATCCTGAAGGTCTATAGAGCACATCCAGTTTCCTTTTCCCAATAGGGGAAGGATGGACTGCAGCGTGACCATCCGAAATCTTGTTTTCTTGACTGATCTGTTCAAGATACTGAGATCCAAAATTGGTCTCCAGTCCCCTGTTTTCTTTGGAACTAAAAAGAACCTTGAGTAGATTCGGATCCTTGCTGGTCTGCTGGAACTGGCTGAATTGCTCTTTTTGCAAGCAGTTTTGAAATTTCCAAAACCGCTAGATCCCTTTGAGCGGGTGGAACATCTGGAAGGGATTTTTTGATTGTTGGAATGCTAAGAAAGGGGATAGAATAGCCTTCGGAAATGACGGACTGTACCCATTTGTCTTGAGTCAGGGATAGCCAGGCTTTTGGGTACAGTGACAACCTTCCTCCGACTGCCTCCGAAGATGGGCAGCCGGGCAACACCTCAGGGATGCTGAAAGGGCATATCAGAGAAGGCTTCTCGATTGCCCTGGTTCTCTGAGCCCCTGCCTCGAGGCGGCGTCTACCAATGTTATTCGCGCCTCAGCCTCTGGCGGGGAATCGACTTTGTCCGTCAGGCGAAGTCCCTTGATTTTGTTTACGGAACCACATTTTCCCACTTTTCTGGCCTTTGGGGTAAGGCCTAGAAGGAGTAGAAAAACGGACTCTGACGGCAGAAAGAGTCTTGCCATCAGTCTCGCACCTAGTCAAGGTTTCTTTCACTTGAGGACCAAAGAGAGATGATCCATCAAACGGGCAGTTAGTGAAAGACGTCTTGAAGGGGTCCGCAAAATTGCATAGCCGCATCCAGGCATGCCTACGTAAGGCCACACCTGTCCCTGCGGCCCTACTCGCTCCATCAGCCGCGTAAGAAAGGAGGCGCATGGAGGAGTTGGCTATGGAGTTAAGGGTGGCCAGCTGCGTGTTCATCTTATCTTGAAAACCCGCAGCTGTAGGATCCTTCAACATGTCACTCGCTTCTTTAATCAAGTCCCTTTGAAGACGAGTGAAATGGCACAGGTAATTCAGTGAACGCATAGTAAAAGTCGCTGAAGAGAACATCCGCTACTCGTACCTGTCCATGGACCTAGATTCCTTGTTAGGTGGATGGACAGGTACTGAAGGATCAGCTAGTTCCTTCTTAGTGGCAGCAGCTACCACCATAGCATCCACAGAAACTCCTTTTGTCAAGAACTGTTTGTCTGATGGTGCCGTTATAAATTTTGAGGGTCTCCTGGGAGTGGGGTCCACTGAATCAGGAGCCGTCCATGCCTTTTTAGCTACCACCTGCATGAGGGGGTCAAAAGGGGGAGACACCCAGGAGGTGGAAGGACGAGAGCCGAACGCCTCAAGGTACACAGATTCATCCTCCGAAGGGCTGAGGGCTGGCCAATTTCCCCTCTGTTTGAGGATTTCGAGAATGTCTGCAAAGAGACATCTTCAGAAGGGGAACGGGGAACCCTCGAATTATCTAAATCTGTGTCAGATGTGATGGACTCAGGTGAGTCAATGTGTTTCCTCTTACACTTCCTCTTCCGAGGGCTCTTCTGCCAAATCAGGAGAGGCCTCGGAAGAGGATGAAATCCCACAGGGGTTCCTGAGGAGTTGGCTCTCTGCGGTCCGGGATGAGGGAGTGAGTCGACTTGACCTGAGGCACCGTGAGGGAGGGGCGGAGCCGACTGTGGAGTAGAGCCAGGCTCTAACACACTCCGTATGACCTCGAACACACCCCTGTCAGGCAAAGCCAGAGGTCCCCGCTCCGAGAAGCTGAGAACCTCCCTCGGCACAGACAGTGATGGCTCGAGACGATGTCGGAGCCGAACTCACCAGCGAAGCTCCGAGAGGAAGAGCGGGGTCGGACAAGGGTCGATGCCACTCACCCTCGAGCCGACGAGAAGTCCGGCGCCGAGAATCCTTGAAAGAAGAAATCGGAGCCGACGGAGCCGAAGACACCTGTATCGGCTCGACGCTGCCACAGTCTCGGTTCAGCGCCCGGCTCCGAGCTCAACGGAGTCGGAGGAGGAATATATTGATGGACAGGGACAGGCATCGACTGATGAGTCGGGCTCTGAAGCATTTGGGCCAGTGCCTCGGACTTAAGAAGTCGACTCACTACCCTCTGGAGGTCATGATCCGACAGCCTCGATGACCTAGAGGAGTGAGATTTATGGCTCCGTTCAGACAGCAGAGGAGATGCTGGAGCCGAATGAACGGAGCCAAGGGATGGTGACCTGGATCTCTTCCTAGATGTCGGCTCAAGGTCTGGTCGGAGCCGACAAGGGAATTCTACCTCGGCTCCGGCCGAGCCGAGGGAACCACAGAAGCTGTAGACTCATCGGCTCCAGCCGGAGCCGACGCAGACATAGGCTTTGTAGCTTTAGGTCTCAGCTCAGAAGCTGGAGCCGAGGACCTAGAAGCCTTAGAGGGCTTCCCAGAGACAGAAAGGGAATCCTCAGGCTTTAGGAGACCCCGTAGGATCAACTTATTTTTTCTTTCCTGCAGGACCCTGGGGCTGAAGCCATGGCATACAGCACAGGAGTCCTGCAGGTGCAAAGGCCCCAGACAATAGACACAAGAAGTGTGACCGTCTGTCAGAGACATTTTCTGACAGCACGCATCACACTTCTTGAAGCCTGAGACCTTTGTGTCTTTAGACATCTTATACAAAAAAGTGTAATCACACACACACAACAGACACGCTGATTACACTAATTTTACTTTAAAACTCAGAAATACACAATTTACTAAAGTTTAGTTAAGAGTAACACACACACACCACTAGGGAATGGGGAAAGGCCAGAAGGCCCGAAAGAGAACTTTAAAAGTTCTTGTGGGAAAAAAATGGGATTTTTCGGATAACAGGGGTAAAAATCCACTACACTAAGGGAAATATATTTAAACCTAAAAATATAGGGTTTTAAGTCTGTATTTTCACAAAAAATACACTTACCAACAAGCCGGTAGAAAAACCAACACCTCAATGCTGTAGCGGCAAACGAGATCTGAGGTAACTCTCGCCTAGCATTGTGGGATATAAGGGGAGCCTCGAGCCGGTGGAACCAACTCTCGAGCTTTTAGAGTGGCCGAGTCGGAGCCGAGGTCGGCTCCGAACCCATCCAGCAAGATGAAGGCGAGATAGACAACTTAACATCCCATTAAGTACAGAGAAAGTTATTAGGGACCTGGGGACCCAAGTTGATAGCAATCTCTCCTTTGAAAACCACATTGCCAAAGTGGCTAGAAAGACCTTCTACATAGCCCACCTCATCACGAAGGGTTTCACATCTAGATCAAGAGAGGTAACCGTGCCCCTTTATTCATCCATCATCAGGCCCATCATAGAATACAATGACCCTTTTGGGATGTACCTTACCCGACACCTGCAGCAATTAGAAAGACCCCAAAAGTATCTCATCAAGAGGATCAAGGGTCTCAAACAGATGCCATATGCTGCTCGGTTAAAAAAACTCCAGCTCTACTCAGTTGCATACCGCCTACTTCGAGGCGATCTATGCCTGACATACAAAGCTATGTCAAATCCAGAATTAATGGACATGCTCCACCTCAGTAAATCGAAATCCCTTAGAGCCACACGTTTGAGGGACTTGAACCTCAGCACAGAAATAAATAGAACTTGCTGGAGGGACAGGTTCATAACCCAGAGGCTCCCTTCGCTCTGGAATAGAATTACAGTTCATGTGAGGCAGAGCACCTCACTGAATCTCTTCAAGAGGAATCTCGATAAGTGGATGGGGGATCGTAGGTTTGTCCCAGGGATTACTCCCATGTCACTATTAGACAGAGGCACAGTAAACTAAACCTTAAAAAGGGCACAGTATACTCAAATCAAGGGGTGGCGTAAGCCATACAGAATCGGGCTAGGCTTATAACTGCCCCAGGGCAGATAGCCTAGTATGAACCTATGAACAGAGTGGTTTAGACGGACATGTATACCACACAGAGGATACCGCTGCTCTGGAACAGACTTCCCATCCACATAAAACAAAGTTCATCCTTGTCCATATTGAAGTGCAACTTAGATCCATGGATGGGAAACAGAAAATTTACACCCCAGGTCTGCATCCTGTACTACTAATGAACAGAGGTAGCTCTTAAATGCTTTATCCCATGCACGAGTCCTCTCATATTATCTATGATATGATCTCAGTTATTCACATTAGGGGTAAGGCCAATCTATAACTGAAAGGGATAGGTTATACTGAGCACAAAAAGGGAAACTGGCTAGTCTTAAAATAGCCCACAAGAGCAGCTAGACTAGTGCTTACTATTAACCTATGTTTTGATGACGATATGAACAGTGCTTGGAATATCACCAGTGCATGCTTGGCAGGGTTGGTTGTTCATTATTAGACAAAGTACAAGTTGCTACAGCTGTAATTGGTGCTACTGTGGAATTTTATTTTAGAGCAATTTTACATTATAGTAACATCCAACTGATAATGCTCTTTACTTTCCTATGACTTGACAATGGAATCGTGGCTGTATGACAGGAACTCTATCACACACAAAACTACAAGAAGATTAAACACTGAAGATCAGAACAGGCAAGTATGTCGTGTTTAGTTGTGAGGTAATAAAATCTAACGCTGGTGATGGAAAGTTAAGGTGGCTATTTCCTCTAAAATGCAGGATATACACTTGCTTAAAACCTTAGTGGCACTGATATTACTTATGTATTTAGTAGACTTCTGTGTGTTTGAAACAGCGGATAAGTGTTTCTGGGTCCCTGCAGAAGTCATGCCTATACAGTATAGAAAAATGTTTTATTATGGCTGCTTTTCCATACAACTCAACTTTAGGGAAATGGTCTTCAATTGTTAGCAGCTCTCATACAATGGTTTTATGTGAATTCTGGATGTAAATGGAAGCCAAAGAAAAGTACAGTTTTGTACCTACCATAAATGTAGATGTCCGATAGGAATGCATCTGCAGTCCTTACAAATGGGTTGTCCTGTCGTCAGGCAGCCCTTCGGTCGGCCGGATTCCAAAGTCTGGGTCTGGCCTCGGCTGGTGTCGCACTTCACCCGACGTCATAGCGGCAGTTTTTCGGGTATAAAGGCATCAGCCGACGCCATTTTCCTCAGTGTTTCTTGCCCCAGATGCCAGGTGCCCTCTTGGAAGGCTAAATTTGGATAAATGCCAATGATTCCAAATAGTAGAGAGCAAACACAAAAAATAAGCATGTATGTACATATATACAAACAAATACACCATAATAGATTCCCCCAGCTAGCTATAAGATGGGCAAATACCCTAGGAGCACCACAGAGGGGAAGGCGGGTGGGTAATCCTGACTGCAGATGCATTCCTATCGGACATCTACATTTATGGTAGGTACAAAACTGTACTATGTCCTTCAAGGATGCATCTGCAGTCCTTACAAATGGGTAGAATACCATAGCCAAACTGGGGGAGGAGGATAAATAAAGTTATGGTGTAGTTAGGATCCCTTGCAAAACAGCAGTGGCAAAACCTGCTCGGGATCTAGAGTATAAAGGTAAATTATAATGTTTGGCAAATGTATGCACGGAGCTACAAGTAGCAGCCTCTAAAATGTCCTTGGTAGCCACTCCTCGTAAGAAGGCTGTGGTACTGGCTGTAGCCCTTGTAGAGTGAGGCCTGATGTTCTCTGGAGTTTTCTTTCCATGGTAGGAGTAACAAAATCTAATGCAATTTCCTATCCACTTGGAGATTGTCTGTTTTGAAATTGCTTTACCTTCCCTTCCTGTTGCATATGCTACCAGTAGCTGGTCAGTTTTTCTATTGCCCTTGGTTCTGTCCAGGTAGTAGCGCAATTGTCTATGTACATCCAAGGTATGCAGCAGTCTTTCTCCCCTGTTCTGTGGGTTGGGGAAGAATGTAGGTAGGTGGATAGCCTGATTTAAAGAAACTCTGGAGACCACCTTAGGCCTAAAGGAAGGATTTGTTCTCATGGACACTCTATCTTGATGGAAGATCAGGAAGGGTTGTACTGCCATTAATGCCTGAAGTTCAGATACCCTTCTTGCTGAAGTGATTGCCAGCAGGAAAGCAGTCTTCCATGATAAGTATTGTAATTCTGCTGTTGCTGCTGGTTCGAAAGGAGGAAGTGTCAATTTTTCTAGCACAAAGTTCAAGTCCCATGCTGGTAATGGTGGCTTCCTAGGAGGCTTTACATTTTTAATTCCTCTCAGAAACTGTCTGAGCAGAGGATGTGAGAAGACAGGAGGATCCAAGTCGTATTCTGCTGAAATAGCTGATGCATGAATCTTGATGGAGGAATAGGACAGGCCTTTGTGGAAGAGCTCTGCCAAGTATTCCAGGATGTTGGCTATGTTTACCAGTGACACATCTTCTCCTTTTGCAGTACTCCAAATGAGATATCTTTTCCATTTTGCTGAATAATTTTTTCTTGTTGAGGGTCTGCGAGCCTCAAGGATAATGTCTTTAACCCTTTGGGATAACTTTGGGTTAATTGGTCTTATGCAATGTTCCAGGCAGTCAGCTGCAGAGTCTTCAGGTTTGGATGCAGATTGTTGTAGTTGTTCTGTGTTAACAGCAAGGGAACCAGGGGTAGTGGCCATATTTGTTCCCGAGACATGCTCCTCAGTAATGGGTACCAATGTTGCCTTGGCCAGTCTGGAGCTATCAGAATGATCCTTGGACGGTCCTCTTTGATCTTCAATAGCACCTTGTGCATCAAAGGAAGTGGTGGGAAAGCATATGCTGTCAGGTTTTTCCAACTGAAGGATAGGGAGTCCACCTTCCAAGCAAGTGGGTGGTACGTCCTTGTGCAGAATTTCTTTAGCTGGTGATTGCGTGGGGATGCAAATAAGTCTATTTCTGGAAGCCCCCATTTTCTTGTAATGGTTTTGAAGATGTCCGGATGCAGCATCCATTCGTGGGCATCCGTGGTAGTCCTGCTTAATATGTCTGCTAGAATGTTTTCTTTTCCTGGTACAAAAATTGCTTTCAACTGAATGTTGTAGCTCAGGGCCACATTCCAGAGGTCCAGTGCCATCCGGCAAAGAGGATACGAATGTGTGCCTCCCTGTTTGTTGATGTACCACATAACTGTGGTGTTGTCTGTCCTTATCATCAACTGACCTTGTTGGAGAAATGGTCTGAATGCCTGAATTGCCAGTTTTACTGCCAGCATTTCCTTTAGATTTATGTGTAGGTGCAGCTGGTCTTGAGTCCATAAGCCTTGTATGCACTTGTCCAGCATGTGGGCCCCCCAACCGAGGTCTGAGGCGTCCGCCGTGATGGTTTGGCTTGGTTGAGTACTGTGGAAGGGCAATCCTGGGTTTGATTGACAAGCTTGAGCCCACCATAGGAATTCTTGCTTCAGGCATGGAATAATTGGAATCTGGGTTTCTAAGCTGTGCTTGTGTTGAGACCATAAATTCCTTAGGTACCACTGTAGTTTTCTCATATGCAGTCTGGCATGAGGAACCAATATTATGCAGGATGCCATGAAGCCCAAGGCTTGCAGTACTTTTCTTGCTGTCAGATGGTTCTGCTTTGTTAATGCCAAGAAGTAGAGAGGTAGCTGCTCCTGTTTTTCTACTGTTAGGAATGCCATTTGCTTTGATGTGTCCAACTCTGCACCCAAAAATGGTATCAGCCTTGACTTTGTTATATTGACTGTGTATCCCAGGGCTTGTAGCAGGTAGATGACCCTTTGTAAGTCTTCTGCAAACTTGTTTTTGTTGTCCGCTTGTATCAGGCAGTCGTCCAGGTAGGGGTAGATTTGGATTCCCTGAAGCCTGCAATGAGCAATTACTGATGCCAGGCATTTCGTGAACACTCTGGGCGCAGTAGATAAGCCAAAGGGCAATGCTGAGAATTGATAATGCTCTGATCCTGCAAGAAATCTGAGGTATCTTCTGCAATTTGGTCGTATGGGGACGTGCAGGTATGCCTCCTTGAGATCTAGAGTTACCAGCCAAGACTCCTTGCCCAGCATGGGAAGAAGCTGCTGTAGAGTCAGCATTTTGAATTTTGGAACAATGAGGAATGTGTTTAAAGCGGACAGGTCGAGAATAGGTCTCCATTTGCTCTCTTTTCTTGGTACCAGGAATCGTCTGGAGTAAAATCCCTTTCCTTGCTCCATAGATGGTACCTTTTCCACAGCTCTCATCTTTAATAATTGGGATATTTGTTTTAGAGCTTCTGCCTTTTGATTTGGAGGTAGGTTTGGCATTCCTCTCTTCCCTGGTAGAGTATGGAAGTGAAACCTGTAGCCTTGGTCTATTGTCTGTAAAATCCACTTGCCTCTTGTGATGTAATGCCAGTTTATTGAAAATAAGGCTAGCTTCCCGCCTAAGGGTGCTTCTAGTTGCTCCCTGGTAGGTGGTGCCAGAGCCAAGTCACTGTGATTGTCCTGTAGTTGTGGTGGTGGCTGTGCCTGTGGCTGTACTTCGCTGGTTGTTACTCTGCCACTGGCGTCCCCCTGTAGGCACCCCTGGATTGGCTTCTGCCTCTTGAACGCCTATTCCTGCCTCTCTGAGCTCTGGATGAGTCTGGAAAGGACCAATTCTTGGAGGGCCAATTCCTGCTAAACCTTGGCGGTTGGACCTGTAAGAAATCTTTTACTGTTTGGACAGATTTTGCCTTCTCTTCCATCTTCTTCAGCACCTGTTGTGCAGGAGCGCCACACAAATTGATCTTATCCATAGGAGCATCTAATAGTTTGGACTTGACATGGTCTGGTAAGGCCTGCTCTTTTAACCATGCATGCCTTCTGATAACTGTGCCAGTCATGGCTGATCTAAAGGAAGCCTCCAGTGCATCATAGCCGCATTTTAAGGAATGGTTACTGACTTGCTGAATGTTATGTACCATTTCCTGAACAGATTTTTTGTCTAATGATTCATCAGAGGACAGTTTTTTGGTTAACTGGTCTAGCATAAATTCTTGATACTGGATCATGTGAAATTGACAGTTCAAGGCCCTAGGTGAAAGAGTAGCAGAAGTGTAAACTTTTTTACCCCAGCTCTCTAAGGATCTGGATTCCCTTTCTGAGGGGAGGGGGTTCTTAGCAGAAGTAGCTGCTACAGCCTTAGGTCCTTGGGAGATAGTCTCGTGATCTGCAAAAGGAGCCTTATACAAATGGTAATGTGTGTCCGGGACCCTGTAGAATCGATCAGGCTTAGCAGGGGCCGGAGGTAGAGAATCAGGAGCAGTACAAGCATCATTAAATGCATCATCTACAACAGAAAGAACTGGAGGTATGGCTAAAGGCCTATGTTGTGGTAAATGCAGAAAGGTTCTAAGCCTTTTTCCTGGAGTCTGAGAAATCCTGGCCCTGCCACTGAAATTGTTCCCTCATAGCATGCAAGGTTTCCCCAAAGGAAAATTCCTCAGGCGGAGAGGCAGAAGGGATGGACTCTTCAGCATCAGAGTCTTCATAAGGGGAGAAAGGAGCCTCGGGAGGGTCCGAATCATCTGAATCATCTGTAGAAAGTGGCTGAGGGGGCTCTGCTCTAGGCCTCTTCTCTGGTGGTGGCTGAGAGGCCCTGTCTGGTTGAGGTTGGGATCCCCGGATTAAAGAAATGAGATCCTCTGCTAAACTAAGCATTTGAGAACTAGAGCTGGGCCTGTGAGAGGGGGTCTTCGCAGGCACAGTCTTAGATGCTTTAGCCCTGGCAAAGGCCTTAATTGACATGGTTGCAGGAGGCCTAGCAGCCCCACGTGCAGGGGTTGAAATATCCAAGGGAATAGTGTCAGATAATTCCTGAGAAACTGCAACAGCAGGGGTGTTTTCTGAAGCCGATTCCACCAAGTTGGAAGAGGCCTCGGTAGAAGGCAAGTTTTCGGCTGAAGGAAGAACCGCTTGCTCGGTTTCAGCCGAAACCGAGACACTCGCGGTTGGCTTAACCGCGGTTTCGGCCGAAGCGGCAGCGAGTGTCGGTCCTTTTCCTTGCGCTTTTTAGACATTTGCGTAGTCGGAGGATCCGACGGCATAATATAAGCAAAATCGGAGCCGAAAAACTCCTCGGCAAATTCAGACCGACGTCTAAGCGTCCGCGGTTAAAGAAGCACAGGCTAGACAAGCTGCTACGTCGTGGTCTGGGCCTAAACAGGGTAAGCAGTAAGAGTGGAAATCTTTATGAGGTATTTGTTTCCCACAAGTTAAACAGTTATTCACTTTTTCTGACATCGGCTGAGGCAAGAAAGAGTCCCCAACGGGGTACTTAGCTTTTTAGAAGTCTTCGTAGTAGTATTCGGTAGTAGTAATCTCTGGTTCTGACCGACCGGCACTTGCGAACAGCTTCTGCTTCGGGCGCCACGCGGCAAGAAAGACTGAGGAAAATGGCGTCGGCTGATGCCTTTATACCACAAAAACTGCAGCTATGACGTCGGGTGAAGTGCGACACCAGCCGGGGCCAGACCCAGACTTTGGAATCCGGCCAACCGAAGGGCTGCCTGACGACAGGACAACCCATTTGTAAGGACTGCAGATGCATCCTTGAAGGACATCTTCATAATTTTACTTTACAGTAATTTCAGAGCTGGTATTACGGTTTGCATTGCATACAAATCTGCTTTTTTAGTACAATTGTTATTAGCATATCTTTCCTACCATCTATGAATTGTCAAAGGTGTTATGAGCAGGCTTGGTAGCTCCATCTGGATTTGAGGAAAACAGCTATCTAAATATGTTTTCTCTAAATTTTGTAAGCATACACTATGAATTAAAAGTGGTTTCTATAGGTTTCTCAGGTAAGTATTGGCTAGCTGCCCCGGTGGGCTATTTTAAGCCTAGCCAATTTCCCCTTCAAAGGTTGGAATCAAACCCTGTACCTTGTGTCTGTGAGGTAAAACCATTAACCATTACACCAACCTCAACCCAAGCTGCAATGGATTCTATTCAATGCTTTAACAATTATCATTTTCCTGTTGTACTAGTTTTATGAGTAACACATTAAAGTCATTTAATATATCCATTAATAGGTGACTAACGGATTACTCGTAAAATGACTTCAATGGGGTAAACACAAAAAGTGTTTTAACATACTCTTTATACATTAATATAAGTCTTAAAAAGCCATCAGTATCAGAACGTTATTTTTTTCAATGCTAGTGGTTCTACAGCTAAACTGGAAACTAGAATGGAAAAAAGACAATATGATTGTGTACAACTCTGCACAAAAATTTAAATCTTACCATACACTTAACCATCCCAAACCAGGGCTAATTGTAACTGTAACAATGTAAAAAGGGGTTTAACACAGGGTGAAATGAGTAAATGCACCTGTTGGTGAACAGCAAGTATAAGAGAAATGGTAGCAGTGTTGCTGATCTGATCTGAGTAGCAAAAAGAGGAAAACATCAAAATAGTGTGCCTGTTGTGCACTTACTGAAAAATAAATGACCTAAAAATTAAGTGTTGTGTGGGGTGATACATGGGAGTATTTATCCCTAGTAAAATGACTTCAATGGGATAAACACAAAAAGTCACTAGTCATAGGTGACTCGATAGTGAGGCACACTGATGTCCCACTCACTAGGTTGAATAAGGAGAAAGTAACAGCCAGCTGCCTGTCAGGTGCCAGGATCCACCACATAACGCATGCACTCAGGTCCCCTCAACAACAGGTACAAGTATGACTCTGTCATTGTACATGTGGGTGTGAATGACCTGAGAAGTACCTCCCTGGACTACATGAAAACAGACATGGAGGAGCTGTTAGATTATGTAGCCCAGACAGGTATGGCCCTAGCCCTGAGCAGCATCCTACCGTCACCCAGAATGATACCACAGTACAAGCAGGAAATGATCGATTTCAACAACTGGCTAAGTTTCTGGTGTCATTCTAAGGGGAGCCAGTATCTGCCTAGGATGACATGACTGACAGACCTAGATGCTTTGCCAGAGATGGCCTGCATTTGTCACCCCTGGGCTTCCAGATACTGGCCAAGGCTCTTGCCACCCCTATACTGCCTTTTTTTAGGCGGTGTTCCAAAGACCAAATTACCACTGTAACAGCTACAAGCAAATGCAATCTGAGGGTCATGCTGCTCAATGCTAGAAGTCTAAATCTCAAAATGCACTCACTTGAAGCACTCCTTAAAACATTGACATTTGTGCTGTAACAGAGACCTGGTTCAAAGCAGCAGATAGCACCCGCTGCACTACCAGGCTATACCTTATTCCATATCTTTCGGCCCCAGAACTTGGACCGAAGCTCCAAAGGCGGTCATGTTTCCATATTCATAATGGATGCGCACACCTCCAGACTGGTAGCCCAACATGACACATCAGAGATGCTTCAGGTGCAGCTAACATTAGGTAAGACGGCGATTCAGGTCATAGCCTGCTATAGGTCCCCAACCATGACCCAAGACTCTCACTCCACTTTCCTAAGCACCCTGGAGAATATTAGGGTCCAACCTAACACACACACTGGGCGACTTCAACTACACCTCCATTAACTGGGAAAACTACTCGTGTACCAATACACTTGCCCAACGTTTTCTGGAATTCATTAATTCCAATGCCCTGGACCATCTCATTCTTACCCCCACTACAGGTAGCAACATCCTTCACTGGTCATTACTAATATGGGTGACCGTTGCTCTGTACCATTAGTCAACTCCTCCCTGGTTAGATCCAACCACAAACTAATCACCTTGGAAATCCACATCCTTACCCCCCCCTCAGCAAAAGTAACTGCCATGAAAAAGTTCTCCAAAGCTAACTTTGGGCTCCTAAAAACAGAGGTGGCTAACTTCAAGGCAACCATGCAATTCGAGGACAGCTGCATGACTGCCGAATCATACACTAATGTCCTGTACGAACATGTACACAAATGCATGGATCTCGCCATACCCAACAGAACCAAGATGCTATCCTCCAAAAAAAGGAAGCCAATCCGGCGGTCCCCTGCCATAAACAAACACTACAACAGAAGGAGGAAACTGATGAGAAATAAGGTGAAGTCCAAAGACTGGAAAAATTCCCTTATAGGCCTCAACAAAAAGTTGAGATTCCTCATCAAATCCTCTAAAGCTAGCTATGAAAACAGAATTGCAGCAGATAGTAAAGGCAACCACAAGGCCTTCTATAGTTATGTAAAGAATCTCCACAGCAATACCCAGATTCGCTCTGAGCTGTTGCACAATGGCCAACAGATATTGCCAATATACTGGCCAACAGATTCAGTGCCAACTTTACCCCTCTCTCCCCCACCAAAGGACCAATCACAATATCAGCAGATTGCCAGGTACCCGGGTATTACTGCTGCACAGGTTAAAACAGCACTGTCCAAGGCCAAGAATACAGCTTCTATGGGACCTGACAATACACCTGGATGTGTTCTACATGAACTACAGAGTGAACCGGCACCTCACCTGTGTGCCCTGTTCAATCACAGCCTCACATCAGGCTTTGCCCCTACCAAATGGCGCACTGCTAGTCAAGACTACAGACCCTGGGAACTATCATCCCATTAGCCTGACAAGTCTGATATGCAAAGCTATGGAACGCATCATCATGGACCTAATAAAAAAAGATATAGGGAACCTTCAAACTCTGGATCCCACACAGTTTGTTTTTTGAAGGGTAGATCATGCCTGCTCAACCTAGTCAACTTCTCCGTGTCAGTCACCAGAGCTGTGGATGAAGGCAAGGTGGTTCATACAGCCTACCTTAAACTGGCCAAGGCCTTTGATACCATTCCCCACTTAGGAATCATAGAAAAACTCACTAAGCTAGGCATCAACCCCTATATCACTAGGTGGGTTGTGAATTGGCTCACAGATAGAACCCACAGTGTGAAAGTAGCTGACTCCAAGTGAGACTGTCGACCAGTCACGAGTGGAGTCCCACAGGGTTCAGTCCTGGGTCCTCTCCCATTTGGTATCTACTTCTCTGAAGTCTAGGCCAACACAAAGGGACTCTGGCTGACAAAGTTCGCATATGATTGCAAGTTGGGAGTCATAATTAAGTCCCCAAGTGATGTTGACAACCTACAGAAAGGCCTCACTGAGACCAATGACTGGTGTCAGAACCATGGCCTTAAGCTCAATGCCAAAAAATGTGTCATCATCCCCTTTGGGAAAAACCCAGTTTCCATGAATTACCACATCGATGGTAGTCTACTGAACACAGAAGGTGTCACAAGAGATCTGGAAACGCAGGTTGACAGCAACCTCTCTTTTAACTACCACACTGCCACTGTAGTCAGAAAGAACTCCTATGTGACACATCTCATTACCAAGGGTTTTGCATCCAGGAAGAAAGAGGTCATTGTCTCCCTCTACTCTTCCCTCATTAGGCCAGTCATCGAGTACAATGCCCCATTTGGCATGTACCTCACTAGACACCTACAACAACTGAAGAGGCTGCAAAAATACCTCACAAAGAGGATCTTAGGCCTTAAACACTTGTCCTATATGGACAGACTCAAAAAACTACAACTATTCTCTGTTTCACATTGCCTACTTAGAGGCAATCTCTGCTTGACTTACAAAGCCATGTCTGTCCCAGCTCGGTTAGAAATGCTACATCTAAAGAAATCCCAATCCATCCGCACTATATGCTCCAGAGACCTCAACCTCATTACCACAAACAACAGAACAAGCTGGAGGGACAGGCTCATAACCCACAGAATGTCCATGCGATGGAATAGACTTCCCATACATGTCAGGCGGAGCACCTCACTGGCCCTCTTCAAGAGAAATCTTGATGAGTGGATGGGAAATAGAAAATTCACCCCAGGGATCACTCCAGTGTCTCTACTCGACAGAGGCACTGGGAACTAAGGTCAGGTGGCATGATGCCAGGGTAATCCTATGGTCTAGGCTTGTAAAGGCTCCAGGGTTTTTAGCCTAGTACACACCTATGAACCTATTAACCTAAAAAAAGAAAACAAACCAGGTGCTACCGAAGGTTTAACAAAACTCATCAAAATGAAGAAACTATAAATGAAAATAAACCTCTATGCAGTTACAAGAATACAGGGGGCTATATTAGAACACCAAACATTCAAAATGTCGAGTGTTCTAATATCGAACCCTAGCAATCAAAAAAAAACTATCGAACATTCGGAAAGTACAGTTGTGTACCTAACATAAATGTAGATGTTCGAGTGTATTCACTGTTGCAGTCATTACTCTTGGGTTATCCTGCTGGCAGGCTACCCGCAGTCGGCCTGAATTCCAAAGTCCTGGTCCGGTTTCAATTGCTGTCACCTCTTCCCTGATGTCAGTGCGCCAGGGGTATAAAAGATGCAGCCAACGCCATTTTCTTCAGTTTTTCTTGCCCCAGATGTCAGGTGCCCCCAAAAGGGTAGGCTAAATAGATTATGCCAATAAACATGCATGCACTAAAGTAAACATTTCCTTCATCTACAAGCAAATACACCACATAGGCTGTATAGAATAGAGAAGTACAGATAAGACCCAGCAAATGAAAGGGGGATGGTGGGAGGGTGACCTGGACTGCAACAGTGAATACACTCGAACATCTACATTTATGGTAGGTACACAACTGTACTATGTTCATCGTGTTTCACTGTTGCAGTCATTACTCTTCGGTTGAATCCCAAAGATGAGGATGGGTGGCTGGGCTAAATAGGATTAGGAGAAGCTATGAGGCCCTGCAGAACTGCAGTGGCAAAGCCTGCTCTGGATTTAGAGTTAAGAGGTAAGTGGTAGTGCTTTGTAAAAGTGTGCACTGAACTCCAAGTTGCAGACTCTAAGATGTCTTTGGTTGGTACTCCTCTGAGGAAGGCTGCTGAAGTGGCTGCTGCTCTGGTGGAATGTGGCCTAATGCCCTTAGGCACTGATTTGCCATGCTGTGAGTAGCAGAAACGAATGCAATGGCCTATCCATTTTGAAAGTCTGTTTTGAGATAGCCTTTCCTTGTGATCCTGCAGCATATGCCACTAAAAGTAGCTCAGTCTTTCTAAAAGCTTTAGTTCTGTCCAAGTAGAAGCGTAGCTGTCAGTGTATGTCCAAAGAATGTAAAAGTCTCTCACCCTTGTTCTGTGGGTTTGGATAAAAGGTAGGCAAGTGAATGGTTTGGTTAAGGGCCACACTGGACACCACCTTAGGCATAAATGTAGTGTTCGTCCTTAGAGAAACCATGTCTGGATGGAAAATGATAAAAGGTTCCACAGCCATGAGTGCCTGGAACTCCAAGACTCGTCTTGCAGAGGTTATTGCTAGGAGCAGAGCTGTTTTCCAGGATAAGAATTTTATATCAGCTGTTATGGCTGGCTCAAAATGAGGCAGTGTGAGTTTTTCCAAGACATAACTGAGGTCCCATGCAGGTATTGGTGCTCTCCTTGGAGGTCTTATGTTTTTGGCCCCTCTGAGGTACTGCCTTATTAAAGGATGAGAAAAGATAAGTGGTTCTGTATTGTAATGGGCTGAAATGGCAGAGGCATGGATCTCAATTGATGAAAAGGATAGGCCTTTGTCCAGCATTTCAGTTAAGTATTGTAAAATCCGAGGGATATTTGGTACAAACGTGTCAATTCCTTGTTCCTGGTTCCAAGCACAGAATCTCTTCCATTTTTCTGCATAAGATTTTCTGGTACTGGGCCTCCTGGCCTCCAAGATAACATCCATAACAGATTTTGAAAGAAGAGTGTTCTGAATGGCGACATTATCCGCCATGCTGCCAGATTTAAGGTCCTGAGATGGCTGTGCAGGATCTAATTGTTTTGTTTGGTCAGTAAGTGAGAAGTTTGAGGCAATATCCAAGGCTGGACCTTGAGACAAGTTCTTTAGGATTGGGTACCAGTGCTGGCGTGGCCAGTCTGGGGCAATCAGTATCATTTTTGGCTTCTCTTGTCTGACCTTGGGGAGGAGAGGCAGTGGAGGAAAGGCATACACTGTTAGGTTTTTCCAGCTGAAGGATAGGGCATACACTTTCCATGCTTGCTTGTGATAAATCCTTGTGCAGAATCTCTGTAATTGGCAGCTGTGAGGGGAGGCAAATAGATCTATGTCTGGGCATCCCCATTTCCTTGTTATCATGCTGAAGACTTGTGGATCCAGTTTCCACCCATGGGGATCCATGAGGATTCTACTTAGTTCGTCTGCCAGAGTATTTACTTTTCCTGGCAGGACTTGTGCTTGCAGGTGGACTTAATAAGTCAATGCTGTGTCCCACAAAGTCATGGCTTGTCTGCAGAGGTGGTAGGAATGTGTGCCTCCCTGCCTGTTTGTGTACCACATGACTGTAGTATTGTTCTTCTTTATCAGTAGTTGTCCTGGATTAAGTAGACCCTTGAAAGGTGTCAGGGCATTCTGAACAGCTAGCATCTCTTTTTGATTGATATGAAGATGCATCTGGCTTGCGGGCCATGTGCCCTGAATACATTTTCCTGCCATGTGGGCCCCCCAAGCATAATCTGATGCTCCGTTGTTAGTGTCTGCCTGGCTGTGGGTAAAGTGAATGGCTGTCCCTTGTTGTGGTGACAGGCCTGTGCCCACCATTGAAACTCCTGTTGCAGACAGGGAATGAGGGTAATTAATGTTTCCAGGCTGTGGCAATGTTGAGTCCAAACACTTTTTAGACACTGTAGTTTCCTCATCTGCAATCTGGCATATGGAATTAGCAGAATACAGGATGCCATAAAGCCCAAAGCCTGCAGGATTTTCCTTGCAGATAACTGGGTCTTTGTTGCCAACATTTTGAAGTAAGAAGTCAGTTGCCTTTGTCTGGTGTGAGATAAGCCATCTGGGCAGTTGTATTTAAGCTTGCACCCAGGAATATTATCTCTTGAGAGGGTACTAGCTTTGATTTATTTTCCTTTACTGTGTACCCTAGGCAAATTAGTAATCTTTTTACAAACGCCAGATGCTGTAGTAGAATGTCTTTGTTCTCTGCTTGAATGAGGCAGTTGTCCAGGTTAGGATATATTTGAATTCCTCTTTGTCTGCAAAATGCAATTACTGGTGCCAGGTATTTTGCGAAGACCCTGGGCACAGTAGATAAGTCAAAGGGAAGTGCAGAGAATTGGTATTGCATTGAGCCAGCTATGAATCTGAGGTATCTTCTGCAAGATTGTCTGATTGGGGCATGCAGGTATGCCTCTTTTAGGTCCAAAGTTATGAGCCAAGCCTTCTTGCCAGCATGGGCAGTAGCTGCTGCAAAGTCAACATTTTGAATTTTGGAACATCCAGAAAAGTGTAGTATAGACAGGTCCAGTATTGGTCAACAGGCTTTGTCCTTTCTGGGAACCAAGAAAAGTCTCTTGAATGGCCCTCATGTCCATGAGGGATGAAACTTGCTTTTGCGCCTCTAACCATTGATTGTGTGGCAGGTCTGGCATACCTTTTGCCCTTGGCAGGGTGTGAAAGTGGAACCTGTAGCCCTGAGATACTATGTTCAAGACCCATTTGTCCTAGGTAATCATGTGCCAATTTGGTGAAAAAATGCTAGTTTTCCCCCTAATGGGGCTGCCAAAAGATAAGTGCTTGGTTCTGGCAGAGGAAAGTCATTGCGACTGTTTCCTGTATGGTTGTGATTTGTCTTCTCCGCTTTTGGAGGTTGAAGCACCCCACTGTTTAGGCCTGTATGAGCCTTGGGGCTGAGATCTGCCTCTGGGGTGTCTGTATCTGCCTCTTTGTGGCCTGTCTGACACTGGAAAGGACCAATTCTTTGTAGGCCAGTTCCTGCTAAATCTGGGTGGCTGTACCTGTAGGAAATCCTTAACTGTCTGCATGGATTTCGCTTTATCCTCCATTTTCTTCAACACCTCTTCTGCCTTAACACCAAACAAAGTATCATGCTGTAATGGAGCATCCAATAATTTTTCTTTAACATGATCAGGCAGATTCTGTTCCTTTAACCAAGCATGCCTTCTAATGACAGAACCCGCAACAGCGGCCCTGCAAGAGGCCTCCAGTGAATCAAAACCACATTGCAAGGTATGCTTTCCCACTTGTTCAGATGCATGCAATAAATCCTGCATTTCCTTGTTATCAGAACATTTAGAATTTGTGAACATTTTCTGTTTAAGCAGTGACATTAAGTGTTGCTGATATTTAAGCATAAGAAACTGACAATTTAAAGCCCTTACAGCCAAGGTAGCAGAAGTGTAAACTTTTTTCCCCCATCTGTCCAATGCCCTACCCTATCAGAGGGGACTGGGTTTCTTGCAGTGGAAGCCTTGACCCCTTTGGCACCCTGAGATATAGTTTCTGGGTCAGCAGCAGGGTTTTTATATAGAAATTTGTAAGAGTCTGGAACCCTGTAGTATCTGTCTGGCTTGGCAGCTGCAGGGGTAAAGAGTCAGGAGACAGGCCGGACTCTAAAAATACATCATCTAGAATGTCTAGAACAGGTGAAATAGCAAGAGGTCTGTGCTGAGGTAGTAAAAGAAAGTCTCTGAGCCTTTTCTTAGATTCTGAGTAATCTTGGCTCTCCCAGTGAAAATGCTCCCTCATGGTAAGTAGGGTTTCCTCAAAAGAATAATCCTCAGGAGGAGAGGCTGAAGGAATAGATTCTTCAGCATCAGAATCCTCATAGGGAGGGAAAGAGTATCCCTGTTCAGAAGAGAAATCAGAGGAAATTGAAACCTGATCAGAAGAGTCATATTCTGTCTCTTGCCTAGGCCTCTTATCAGGAGGGGGATGGGAACCCCTGATCAAAGTAATTAGGTCTTCGGCCATTTTAAGCATCTGTTTCTTAGGCATGGAAGTCTGTCAAGGAGAATGCTGTACTTGTTTCTTTGTCTTTAGAGCTGTTTTAGTCTTTGAAGCTGAGGTTGGCTTGACATATAATTGTGTAGGTCTGAAAACACCCTCAAAAGCCGATGCCTGCTCAGTGGCTCCGGACCCATCTGAGAGAATAGTTTCCGAGAGTCCAATAACTTGAGTATCCAGAGGCCTGGTCGGCTCCACGTGGGAGTCGGAAGTGGCCTGTGGCTCTGAGGTAGCAGGCATCAGGGGCTGCAAAAGCGCCTCACTGAGAACCGGTGACTGGCCTAGCGGGGGCCTCGTCGTCGGTTTTGGACCTCGGATGCCTGTCCTTTTCCTTGCGCTTTTTATAAACTCCAGTCGTCGGCTGCTTCGATGGCATTATATAATTAAACCTTCGGCCAAAGTAATGAAAGGCAAAATCGTACAGACACTTAATAGTGCGTTGGTTAAATCTAGCACAAAACGACAGCTAGCAACGTCGTGATCAGGGCCTAGGCAAAGGAATACAGTAAGAATGAAAATCCTTATGAGGTATTTGCTTCCCACAAGAAATACAATTGTTAACTTTTTCTGACATCGGTCTGGAGCAAGAAAAAAGTTTCCCCAACGGGGTACTTAGCTTTAATGAAGACTTCTGATCTGAAATTTGGATTTGAAAATCTCAGGAGTCGGCCGACCGGCACTTGCGAACTGCTTTTGCTTCGGGCACCACACGGCAAGAAAGACTGAAGAAAATGGCGTCGGCTGCATCTTTTATACCCCTGGCGCAATGACGTCAGGGAAGAGGCAACAGCAACCGACGCTGGACCAGGACTTTGGAATTCAGGCCGACTGCGGGTAGCCTGCCAGGAGGATAACCCAAGAGTAATGACTGCAACAGTGAAACACGATGAACATCAGCGAATTTTTTCCTAGGGAAAAAATTTGCTGTTCCAAAACACATACATACAACACAAGCACACCACACAAACAACAATCCACACACATACACCTAAACTCGTACACCTAACCCTACACTAAACTATACATACACCACTAACTATCCACTTACTTTAACCCTAACCCTAAGGTCTGTCACTATCGCACAGGCACCTCACCCGTGCCCTAACCCTCACGTCCACACAATCGCACACCTTACCTGACCCACACCCTAACCCTAACTCACCTAACCCTCCCTAACCCACACATCCACACAATCGCACACTTACTTGAACCCGACCCGTAATTTTCCACCAGAGTGCTGAAAATACTGAAGCAACAGAAACGGACAACCAAATTCTTTCCCTAGGAACGTCAATATTAGAACACCCAACATTTCAAATGTTCGCTGTTCTAATATAGACCCGAATACAGAAACCTATGAAAAAAAAAAAAAAAAAGAGGAAATGAAGAAATTGTCCTGGCTGCTAGTATTAATGGGAAATCACAGTTTTAACATCTAAAGCAAGCTAAGGGGGAAGACAGATCATGCACAACACTTGAGAAGGGTGTATTGTATGAGTTTTGTTCTGATGCACAATGGTTTTATGTATATAGAAGAGTGTAGTTCTGAGCATTATTATGACAAATAATGCCACATGAATATGGAATAGTGTAATTATGAGAACTGCTCCGACAGCTAATGCCATTACAGATATGTGCGGGTGTAATTATGAGCTCTGTTTTAACAGCTAATTCCTTTCATGCATACAGAATATTTTGGAAAACAGAAATGCTGTCCCACTGCACTCAGACTGATTCAGTGTTCCACGACATCACATCTGCTGTCAAAAAATGTGTACATAATTTATATGCGATGACCGTTTGGTATCTTCCAACTGCTGTGGGTCAAAAATTTTCAAACCCAGCACATCCTGCTTTCTCTGATAAAAAAAACAAAGCCAATTGCCCAGTACTCTGTATTTAAATCTGTGCTTGAATTACCACTGGTCCTATATTTTCAAGTCTGGAAAAAATCTAATTCTGCATGTATCTCCTATTTACTATCCATCTTCTGTAAAGCAGCAAACTTTTGGTTTCAGATTATATATTTTCTCTGAGAACAACAGAGACTCAGAAACCACAAAAGCTTGCAAGTCTCCTTTTGTTCAGCCTCGTAACAACTTCTGCTGTCATTAATACTCATCTTCAATACCAAACCTCCTCTACATCATACCTTGTTGACATTGTCAATTCTCATATACTCCTCCCCGTTCCCTCCTCTTCATCACTTATGTTTTTTTTTGTTTTCATCAACTGGTTAGCTTCTATTTTAGCATGGTCTTCTCCTTTGTGCCCCCCCCCCATTTCCAAATTTGTCAATTGCATACTTTCCTACTTCATACTCCATTTTCCCTGATGGGTAATAACCATATACATATACCCCAATCACCTAACCAAAATCACATCTCTTATCAGTCTTTTTCCCCCATTAGCATTAAGTGAGGCAAGCTACTCCTAGTAGTCACACACACACACACACACACACACACACACACACACACACACACACACACACACACACACACACACACACAAAGTAACTCCTTTCTAACTGTGAACACAAAAATGGGTAGGGGCTATACTTCCACATCCATAGGCAATAATTTGGATTTGCACTCACCAATACAGAGCTAACACTTATCTAGTTTGTTTTATGATGAATTTAATATGCACTTTTTCTACATCATGCACAGAAGGTTGGCATTTGCAAACCTTCCATTTCAAAATACATTTACAAATTATATGGTAAACTTGGTAAGATTTAAAGGAAGGCATATCTATGGGTGCTCTGGCATCTCCCCCAAATAAATCCAAAAGTCTTGTATTAATGATTATCAAACTACACAAGCCTTTTACAAAAACATGAATGCTGGAAAACGACTCCATATATGTGAACTACAGATGGTGAGACAGCAGTTGTAACACACTTTTTTTCCCTTGTAACCCAGGATGATAGCACAGAGAGGCAGTGACATTTCATAAAATGAACAGTCAGCAGCTGTTGCACCACAGAAACAATCATGGCAGTTAAGTTACAGACATCATGATAACTATCCTTAACATACAATCTTTATGCATCATTCAGTCACTTGTTCCAGGTCAGGTATGGAGTCTTCCTCTTACTTTAATGATCCATCACCATCTTATCCCCTGCAGGACTGCTAGAGGCATCTATGCCTGTCACCAAAAACACAACCTCAAACCTAGTTTAGTGCCGTTTCTCCTCCTGTTCAGATAACTCTTCCCCAGTCAGTATCTCCGCTTATTGCCTACCAAATCCCACTGATACTGGTACACTTTAGGCTCTTAACATTCAATATTCTAACAAAATAATCCTTGGAGACTTTCACTGATTTGCAGAATAATCATGTCACCCAATAAAACAGACTTGGTCACACACAGTCTCTGCTCTGTTACTTTTCCATTCTGACAGGTGGTTTTAATCTTGTTTGGCCTATGGCCTCCTCACTATATGTGTGTGTGTGTGTGTGTGTGTGTGTGTGGGGGGGGGGGGGGAGTTGAGTTCAATACTGCTTAGGCTAAATTACCTAGACATTATAAAATATTACTTGGGTCCTCTCTATCTGGCCAATCAAATGAAATAAATGAACACAATGAATTCTGGGTTTTCCTACAAGTGATTCATAGGATCTTAGGAAGTTACTAGGCTATTAGCCCTAAGGCCCTTACAAGCCTACCCAAGAATTTAGCTCATGTTCCAAAAACTCAGCCCTCTATGCCACTGTCCAGCAGGGACATAGGTGAAATCCCATGTGTGTATTTTCTGTTTCCCATCCAGTTATCCAGGTTGCGCTTAAAAGGGCTTAATGAGGTACTCTGATTTAAGTGGAGAGGGAGTTTATTTCATAAAACAGGGAGTCTCTGGGGCACAAATCTATCCCGCCAACAGGTCCTCCTGATGTCACAGACCAGGTTGAGTTATCGCATGTGGGTTACTCGAGTAGAGATTGACTTGCAGACATGCAGCAGTCCCATCAGGGTGGGGTCTGAGATTGCTTTGTATGCCAGACAGAGGTCACCTCTGAGGAGTCTGTAGGAGACTGAGTAGAGGGCAGGGCTTTTAGCCTACCTGTGTATTGTAGATGTTTGAGGTCCTGGGATTCTAACTACTCTTAACACAAGTGGACCAAATGCCTTGATCCCTTGTTAATTGTAGACAGACAGTTATGCTCCCATTCCTGGGAATTTTCTCATTTCCCCACTATTGTCTGACCAGGGAGTCAGTAGGTAAGTTCATGGGATATTGGGATTCTGTCCCTTGACAAAAGAATTGCCTGAATCTTTGAGGGTGGGTTGTAGTGCAATGTGCTGTCAATCAATTTTGATGCAGTAATGGTTTAAAGAATTACTGTGCATCAGTCATTCACAGGGGAAACAGGAAAAATGGACAACAGGAAGAATTTCTTAAAGCCCCAAAATATCAATATACGTATTTTCTAGTGCCAAGAAGTGAACACTATATGTGAATGCCCCACTGACCAATATTTAATCTCAAGAATAATGCAGATGAGCTTGCCAGACAAGACTTTGTTAGATAAATAATAACCGTTTTAAGAAATGTCCAGGGTGGTCTAGCCTGGTTAAGGAATAGTCTAAAAATTACACTGTATAGCTGGTTCATGTTGTGTGAATCAGTACGAAGTGTGCAGAATATAAAGCATTCAGGATAACTACTGCACTATATTGTCAGCCAACTTTTTTTTATTTAAGCATTTTCCTTTGTACAACAGAATAATTTCTGTGCAAGCTTTGCACTAAATGAAGCACAGCTCTTCATCTTGAAGCAGATGATTAAATATATGCTTCATACAACTTTCTCAGTAATGATGCGATTGCTCAGTCAGTGACATCATAGATAACTCACAGTGCGTTTACTAAAGGGTAACTTCCAAGATACAATGTCACACACAGCGATGTTTCACACACAACACCTAACATCTTAATTTCAGGCAAAAACACTTCTTATACTATTGCTCTTTTCTTCATTAATCCATTACTGTTCTTAAAACTGTAAATATTTTTAACACATTCAGAACGGAAGAATTATAACAGCACATCCTTCATTTCTCGTGGGAGTGGGGTGAGGCAGACTCCTGAAAAAATTCTAGCAGAAATGGCAGTGAGCAAAAAAAAAAAAAAAAGCTGCACTTTAAAAACAGCATTATACCACTTAAGAACAAAGACTTACACATGCAGATCTGAGGCTAGGCTTACATAATCCACTTTTCATCTTTCATAGCAAGCAGTAGAAAATGGACCTTTTACCCCTTTTGAAAGAACAAAAGCAAGGTCTACCTGTACATGTACTAAGAGAATCAATATTTTTTGACCTTTAATGATTTATCCTCAACTGTTATCAGGTACATGTCATGAAATGTATTTACAAATCCATCAACAAAATTGCCAAGACTCTGAAATTAATTCCCCTGATACTTATAATACGGAAGCTTGGCAGAACACATTTTTGTGCATGGTCAGCTTATTTTACAGAAAAAGAAATATGCAGTGGCACTAGTAATAAAATGGAAGTGTGCAGACTTATTCTATGCAGTCTTTAGGCAAAATAAAATGCTAATTTTGTCCTAGTATGGTGGCCTAGAGGGTATGCATCTGTCACTTGATGCTGAAAGATTTGTGGATTCTAACATAACACAGTAACTGAGAAACAGCATTAACTACAGTGTACAATGAGGTATCAGATGCATTTGTTCTTAATTTTGACATGATCATTTAGAAAACGGGCTTTATGCATTTATTCTAAAGACATTCTGAAATCATCTAGAAAACATGTCTCAAAAATGAGATTCTGTCGGCCATGTCAGGCAGATGATTACGACTCCCTGCTATCACAGATAAGGAGTAGGTGTGGTAAATAAATCCTGCTTTGTTTCTCATGTCTGAAATGTATGAAAGAACTTTTCATTTAATTTCCAAATTGCAGAGTCCAGATCTTGTTACTGATCATGCAAAACAACCTTCTATATTTTGGAAGGGCACTGTACTTGAGGATAATGTCCATATTTTATGTTACTTAGTGGCTCAGTGGTTACCATCTGGGGTTTATCTGGATCTTTGATTACTGCCTAATTAGTAACTATACCCACTTCCTTGTGACCTGCTTGCTGATTGACTACCGGGAACCATTTTCACACATCACATTTACCCTTGCCTTTGTAGTCTGGGTTGTGGACATGCACAGAGCAGGTTTATTACTTATTACCTTTTTTTTTTAAAGGTGCTTACCCCGCTCTTCCTGCCAGACATCCACAACCCCTCCTCTCAACTGTGCAGATTTTCACAGAACATCCAAATTTTTGCCTCACATTTTTGTCTGTTTCTCATAAAATTGTGTTTTTTTGGCAAATTGTTGGCAATTCATTGAAATAATAAAATAATGACAGATATTTGAGTTTCGGTCTTTACACCCTTCAGAAAATTCATGTTAATGCAAAACCTGTTATTCTATTAACTAAGTTTGTAAGACCAATATTTAAAAGTTGTCCCTATTTTGGGCCTTTGTCCCTCTTTTATTTATGGCTTTATCCAGATTTCTTGCTCTAAGAAGTTGAGAGGTATGGACCCCTCCCTCCACTGGATCCATTCATTCCTTAAGGTGGAGAGACCACCCTGATCTGCTAAGGTGAAAGCCTTCCAGAGGGACCATCACACAAACAGTAGGGTTACACGTTCCCTCTCAGGCATAATGATAATGAGGGTGATTTTTGTATATGTTTAGCCACTCTTCTGAAAAATGTGTGTGTGTGTGTGTGTGTGTGTGTGTGTGTGTGTGTGTGTGTGTGTGTGTGTGTGCGCGCGTGCAAGCAAAATGTTAAGTATTCAAGTGTTTCTACCAGCTCTGGCATAGTATTCTAACATTTCTACTCATGTCTGGCATAATGTACGACTACATCAACATTCTTTATTAGCCTTGTGTGTTTACTTCATTTGACATTTAAATGCTTGTATACGTTAGCCCAGACAAACTATCTCATATCTCCTGTGGTTCATAGGTGTTTACTTGGCTAACGACCACAAGGGCCTTTTTAAGCCTAGCCATGCATCCCAAATCTCTGACAAGTTCTGACACCCTTGATAAGTGTAAGCATGGGCTCGGGAGGTGGGCAGTCTTTTACTCTGAAACAGTTTGATCTTTTTTTTTTTACTCTGAGTCATGTGGCCAGATACAATATTAATAGAAATTTCAACCTTTACTATTACAAAATGCATTTGCTTCAGCATTCTACATGTATTTTCTCGGAAAGTAATTTCCCAGTGTATTATGTATGCAAAAAAAGTTTTTTCTGCATATACTGAATATTTTCCATCGTTGTAGTGTTGAGATGGTATTACAAATCCTGTACAAAATGTTTAATTTTTAGTTCATACACAACAGTCAAGGCACAAAGGATAAATGGTTCGTTCAAAAGAAATAAATCCAAAAACACATAAGAGTGAACCAAAACAAAGTGGCAGTCAAAAAACAAACCAAGTGAAATTAAAATCTGTGAATTTAATAATACATAACACTTTCGCAATAGTCAAAAATACTGCTTCAGACATTAAAACCAAACATTGCTCATTTTTAAATAGAGAAACCAATAATGTTGTAGCCAGTCACATAAAAGAACATATCAATATCCTAGCAACAAGGTAAACCATAAAAGAGGTATAAGAAAACTAGCCTACTGATTTAAAGGCACAGCATAATAAAATAGCATAATAAAACAGCATGAGAAAAACAGTAAGAGAAAACATGCATAATAGTGATAAACAAAAGTTTGCTATAAAGTATAAAAATACTTCAGTTAAGTTCCTGATATCCCCTACACGTTCATTCACTACAATTGTTTCCATAACCAAAAACTTATAAGTGTGTGTGCTAGATCAATACCAGCAACATGCTTAGTCCAGGGCATTAGTAGCATTCCCAATCCTAATGTCATATACAAGTTCCCTTATCCTATCTCTGACCTGACTGCTGGTCTTTCCCACATAGAAAGATGAACATTGGGTGCAAGAGGCTAAGGCAACCACATTAAATGAATTCACAGATTGCTTCAACCCTAAAGGTGAGCACTCTCCCAGTAGCAGGGCGCTTAAAAGCTCCCAAAAAATCAATGTACGTACAAAAATTACATTTAAGACATTGGACTGCCACAGTACAATATACATTACATACATAACATACACACATTATAAAGTACATAGTGCTTTCTAGAGGTAAACTGTGTGTTCTGCTCTTTGAACAGCATAATAGGCGTTTAAGAGATTTCTTGTTTTTAAAAGAAAAAAATATGGTCTTTCCCCAACTATATCCTTTATATCTGGTTTACTAACTAAAATTGGCTAGTATTTCTTTATCACTTCTGCAACTGAGTTAACATTACTGGTGAAGAACATCGGAATACGAACTATGTCCTTCTTACAATCTCTAGTGACATCAGGGTAATCACTATGCTCAGAAAAATAGGGCTTAGCCTTAGTGGGTCTGAAAACAACTGCTTCATAGGTTCATAGGTTCATAGGTTCATACTAGGCTATCTGCCCGAGGGCATTTACAAGCCTAGCTGAAGTGTCAACTTCATGACCACTATACCCTCTCTCCTCAAATCTTGCTCTTAGTTCATCAAGCTCACCCATAAATCTATCATCTTCTTGTGAATCTTGGTGAGACCTTGTATGATAGGAATCATAGGTGAGTCTATAATAAAATAACTAAACAAATCTAGATCAATGACTCTACTTAGCAAACAGTCATAGAGCGTATTATGCACCCTTAAGACCATTTGATCAACATCAGTCAAGCCAGCTCTGACATATACATTCTCATCGTTCAACATGCGACTCATAGAACTAAATAATAGTTCCAGTCCACTACGACAAAGGGACCACCTTTATCAGCTGGTTTGATGACAATGGTACTGTCGGACTGTAAATGTTTCAGAGCTTTCTGCTCATTTGCACTCAAGTTCCCAAATCTTTTTGAACATGCACTAGTAATTTGGTGTAGATAATTCTAACATAACTTACAAAAGGTCTCCAACACAGGATGGTTAAGTGGTAAAAAAGTGCTAGGTTTCTTATCACCGTCCTCCGAACTATAGTTCTTAGAAGTCATTTTTAACATAATGTTCCTAATAAACAATTTTAAATCAATGACAGAGTCTGTTACCTCTGTGTTCTGCGCTGGTATAAATGAGAGACCCCTCTCAAGTAATGAGAGTTCACTAGGAGAAAGTAGTCTGGATGAAATATTCCAGATTATTGAGTTTCCTTGTGCTGCCACATCTTCTTCAAAGTGTGTGTGTTCAGGGGCGCATGCTGCATCTTCCTTTTAGGGCACATGCTGCATCTTCCTTTTAGGGGCGCATGCTGCATCTTCCTTTTAGGGGCGCATGCTGCATCTTCCTTTTCATATGCCCCTGACTTCTTGAATGATTTCTGGTAGGGTATTCCTCCTGTTCAACAATCTTGTTTAGCGAAATGAGAAACAGTTAAAAAACCTCCTCAGCATTCGATCTGGTTGCACTAACCTAATTTGCTTTCATTTGATATACAATGTGAGGAACTGGTCCAATGTAAAGTCTCTTTCTGCTTAACAGATGAGGCAGGGGCGACATCTACTGTCAGTAACACTGAATTTTTCCTCCTAGCACCAGTGTCCTTAGAGGAACATGTACCAGTCTCAGGATTACCACTCACATTGCTGCAACCTATCAGGACAGGTCAGGGCAACCACTCACATTACTGGCATCTTCAGTAGGCCGATCAACTGTAGTCCCCATTGAATGCTCACAGGTATTGCTAGTGAAAGGGTTCATGTTGGTGTTACGTTTAGCATTTCTTGGCCATACAAATTAATGGCCCTCTGCTAAACTTTTCACGTCTCTCTCAAGCTTCTTATATTCAATGCGAAGCAACCTTCTTTCAAAGAGAATCAGTGCAGCCAACAAAACATTTAACTTCTCATTCACAATATCATGCAGAAAGGTGTCATAAAGCTGCTGTTGCTCAGTCAGAATCCTTTCTGTTAGTAGTTGTTCCTCTGGTTTGGAAAATTCAATCATTAAATTTAAGCAATTGAAACTTAAGTCCAAATTAAGCTTCTGCCACTATGATAATAGCAGAGGATGCCTATCCCCATAGGTCGGCATTTTAAGCATTCTCAGACCATGAGACACAATGTGATGTTCAATACATACCTCTTGGTGATGTCTCTGGGTTTGGAAACACTTAAGTTTATATAAGTCATTCTCAAGTTTATGCAAATTACTTAAACAACCATAGTCAATACCTGAAACATCCACTTGCTTAGAGTAAAAAGTGCTTGCAAAACCAGAGATATCATCTAGCGGCATTGGCATGTACTGAAAATCATGATCTAACACACACTTTTAAGTTCTGGGTTATGGAAAAGATTGTAGGGAATGAACATAGAGCGGATATCAGGACCTTAACTGAAGTATAATAAACAAGATGGATCATAAGACTAAGGGCAGATGCAGGCAGGGTTCTGATTGATAAGATTCCACTGAAACCCCTACTCAAAACTAGATCTTTACATAAATAACATTTTTCGACACTGCCTTATGTATGTTTTTTTACATATTTTCGATATGTACATTTTCATGTTTTATAGTAAGCATTTATTTAGCACTACTATGCATGTTTTCTCTTACTGTTTTTTTCCATGCTGTTTTACTATGCTGTATTTTTTATGCTATTTTATTATGATGTGCCTTTAAATAAGTAGGCTAGTTTTCTTATAGGTTCATAGATAGGTACTAGTCTATCTACCCAAAGGCATTTATACACCTAGCCGGAATGTGTTGGCCTTCGCCGCCCCATTAGATTAGATCCTTGTGCCTCTGTCCAGCACAGCCACTGAAGTGATCCCTGGGGTAAACTTTCTGTTTGCTATCCACTCATCAAGGTTTCTCATGAAGAGGGTTAGCGAGGAGCTCTGCCTAATGTAGACTGGAATCTTGTTTCAGAGCATGGGAAGTCTCTGGGACAGGAATCTATCCCTCCAGCACATTCTATTTATTGTTGCAGTGAGGTTTAGATCCCTGGAGCCTGTGGCTCAAGGGGATATGGATTTCTTTAGGTGGAGCATGTCCATCAATTCTGGGTTGGACATGGCCTTCGATGTCAGGCAGAGATCAACTCTGAGTAGGCGGTATGCAACCGAGTACAGCTGCAGTTTCTTCAGTCGAGCTGCATAGGGCATCTGCTTGAAGCCAGTGATCCTCTTGGTGAGGTAGCAGTTTCTTCAGTCAAGCTGCATAGGGCATCTGCTTGAAGCCAGTGATCCTCTTGGTGAGGTACTTCTATGGTCTTTCCAGTTGTTGCAGGTGTCTTGTAAGGTACATCCCAAATGGGGCACTGTACTCTATGATGGGCCTGATGAGTGATGCATAGAGGGGCCCAATGACCTCTTTCAATCTGGATGTAAACCCTTTTGTGATTAGAAGGGCCACATAGAAGGATTTTCCAGCCACTTTGACAATGTGATTATCAAAGGAGAGGTTATTATCTACTTGGGTCCCCAGAACCGTTATGTGGGTACTTTGTTTTTTCCAAAGGGGATGACTATGCACTTTTTGGCATTTAGCTTGAGGCCATGGTTTTGACACCAGGTATCTGTCTCAGTGAGACCCTTTTGGAGGATGTCTGTGTCAGAGAGAGAGTCAATTATAGCCCCTAGTTTGCAGTCGTCTGCAAACTTGGTCAGCCACAGTCTTCCTGTGCTTGCCTGTACCTCTGAGAAGTATATGTTGAACAGGAGGGATCCTAGGACTGAGCCCTGGGGAACACCACTTGTAACCGGTTTAGAGTCAGACCTAACTCCCGCAACTCTTACCATGTGGGTTCTGTCTGTGAGCCAGTTGGCAACCCATCTCGTGACACAGGGGTTTATGTTCAGTCTGGTGAGCTTGTCTATAATACCTGAGTGGGGAATGGTGTTGAAGGCTTTTGCAAGGTCTAGGTAGGCTGTGTGGACGACCTTTACCTTATCTATAGCCTTGGTAACTGTCTCAAAGAAGTCCACCAGGTTTAGGAAGCATGATCTGCCCTTAACAAAGCTGAACTGGGTAGGGTCCAGTGTTTGGAGGTTTCCAATGTCTCTGTTAATGAGATCCATGATGATGCGCTCCATAGCTTTGCAGACCAAGCTAGTCAGGCTCATAGGGCGATAGTTCCCAGAGTTCGTTGTGGCTCCACTTTTGTGGAGTGGAATAACTGTTGCTGTGCGCCACTCTGTGGGCACATAGCCTGTGGAGAGACTGAGTTTAAACAGTGTGTTTAGGTGAGGGGTTAGTTCATCTATGAGCTCGTGTAGAACGCAGCCTGGGACACCCTCTGGTCCCACTGATGCTATGTTTTTGGCTTTGGAGAGGGCTGTTTTAACCTGAGTGTCTGTGATTTCAGGGGCACTACATTCTTCTGGTATAGTTATGGGCCCTTTTGGGGGTGAGGGGGGGGGGTGAAGTTTGCACTGAACCTGTCTGCCAAGATGTTGGCTATATCAGTCGGTTCAGTGTATTTTGTGCCATTCTGCACTAACTCCGAGCAGATCTGAGAATTGTCACTTTGATTCTTGACATAGCTAAAGAATGCCTTGTGGTTATCTTTGGAGTCCATGGCAATTTTTCTTTTGAAGCTAGCCTTGGATGATTTTATGAGGGAACATAGTTTCTTGCTGATACTCATCAGAGATGTCTTCCCTTCTTGGGATTTTACTCTTTTCTGTACTAGTTTCCTCCTCCTATTGTACAGCTTGTTTATGGCAGGGGTCTACCAGACTGGTTTTCTTTTCTTGGAGGAGTGAGTCTTGGTTTTGTTTGGGATAGCATGATCCATGCATTCTTGTAGGTGCCCATAGAGTGCATTAGTAAAGGTTTTTTTCCAGCTTGGACAGCATTATCCTTTAGCATGGGGGCTTTGAAACTTCCCACCTCGGTCTTAAGTAACATGAAGTTTGCTTTTGAAAAGTTTTTCACAGTGGTTTCTTTGACCGGGGGTGGTGGCAGAATGTAGATATCCAGAGTGATTAGTTTATGGTTAGATCTAACCAGCGAGTAGTTGACCTCCGGTGTGGAACACCAGTCGCCCATGTTGGTGATGACCAGGTCCAATATGTTGTCACCTCTGGTGGGGGTGTTGAGCAGTTGATCCAGGGCATTTGAGTTTATAAATTCTAGGAAATGTTGGGAAAGGGAGTTTGTACTTGAGTAGTTCTCCCAGTTAACGTCTGGGTAATTAAAATCACCCAATATCAGGGTGCTTGGTAGGACCTTTATGTTTCCAGGAATGCAGAGTGGGGTTCCTGGGACATGGTGGGTGATCTGTAGCAAGCTATAATTTGAATAGCAGTTTTGCCCATTGTTAGTTACACGTGGATGATCTCTGAAGCATCGTGCTGTGCAACTAACCTGGAGATGTGCGTATCCTTGATGAATATAGATACTCCCCCGCCTTTTGTATTTCGGTCTGGGTTTTGTGGCAGAAATGTATGGTATGAGTTATAGCCTGATAGTGCTGGAGTGCTCTCTGTAGCCTTAAACCAGGTTTCTGTTACTGTACATATATCGATTTTCTCCATACTGAGGAGTGTCTTGAGTGCATGCATTCTGAGGTTTAGACTTCTGGCACTGAGTAGCATTACCCTCAGTTTTTTGTTACTTGTGCTAGTTACGGCGGTGGGTTTGTCTTTTGAGTCTTGTCTAAAAAAGGTATTATGGGGGATGGAAAGAGCCTTGGCCAGTATTCGAAAGCCTAAGGGTGACAGGTGCAAGCCGTCTCTAGCAAAGCAGCGTGGCTTGTCGAGCATATCATCCCAGGCTGATAGACACTGGATCCCCTTTGAATGACGCCAGAAGCTTATCCAATTGCTGAAATTGATAATTTTTTCTCTATACCGTGGCATCATTCTTGGTGAGGGCAGGATGGTACTCAGGGTCAGGGTCATACTGGCCTGGGCTACGTGATCAGAGAGCTCCTCCATGTCTCTCAATGTAGTCCAGAGAGGTATGGCTCAGGTCATTCATACCAGCATGGACAATGACAGAGTCATATTTGTACTTGTTATGGAGTGACCTGAGTGCTTGTGTTATGTGGCGGATCCTGGCACCCGACAGGCAGCTAACAGTAACCTTCTCCTTGTTCAGCCTAGTGAGTAGGATGTTAGTGTGCCTGACTATAGAGTCACCTATTACTAGTGTGTTGGGTATGTTATTTTGCCTTAAGGGCTGTGACTGTGTGGCACACTGGTTTTGTAAAGTATGTGTTTCACGGTTTGTGTTGGGAGGGTGGAGGTTGCTTGGATGTCTGCTTTGAAGGTCTCTGTTGCTGCTGCAGATTTTTATTTAGAGCTTCCGAGTATGTTTTCATGTATTTATGTGTGTTTTTTGCCGATGGTGGTTTCATAGGTCTATGTGAGACTGGTGGTGTGATGCAAGTAATTCCCTTCTCCTCTTGACTGCCTGGTCCAGTCATGGGTTGAGAGAGCTTAGCCTCCAATTTGGCTGTATAAGTGCATCTCTCGCATGTATTAGTGTTTGGTGGAAGGAGGAGAGGGTTGTCTGTGTACATGAGGCAATTGTAACATTGCCGCAAAATGCCCACTGCCGCAAAATGGACCGGAGAGTACACCTGAAACTGCCCTTTGGACATTCCTGGATAGGTACAGTGAATTGTTTTACTGATTGGCTGGTAAGGTCGAATAGAGAGCCTTGTCCTTCTCTACAGTATAGGGGGGTCTAGTGCTAAGGTTTATTAGTGCTTGCTATCAGTTTTGAGCAAGTGCCGGTATGAAAAGTGAATGGTTTGAATGCTTAAGTTGAAAGTTTGTCTAGTTCCAAGGGACAAATTGAAGAGTAGACTTTGTGGAGCTGGGAATAGTTATACCCTAGCTAACCGGGACTGCCCGGCGCACAAAACCTTGCAAATGCGGTTTTTATAGCAGGGAAATGAAAGAGACAGAAATGAGCCCAAAATGGCCAATAAACTACTAATTTCTGGGCTGAAACCACTCCTCCAGGGACAGATAGGCTGCTCAAAGCTCCCTCTCTCACAGTGAACAGAGAAACTTCCTTCTATCCAAGTAAGGTATGGGCAAACAAAGAAACTTGTAACACAGCCCTGAATTCAGCACTAACCTGAAAACAGGACTATACTAGCTTAGAAAGGTGGGAAAACAAGTTTTTTTTTTGTTTTATTTTGTTTTTTTTCAGAAAATAAAGCAGATACAATCAAAAAACACTTCAAATGCACAGAAATGGCTATCACACTTGAGTCTGTAGCCTACAACAGTTAAACGGGTAATTTAAACACAAAAACGACTTTGTTAAAGTGTAGGCAGTAAAATAAGTACAATATGTAGCTGAAACAAGCTTTTTAAATCACAGAAACTCTAGAAAATCGGCGTTTTAGGCGGAATTAGCTAAAGCCAGCAAGAAAATGCAGAAAAATTATATTTAATCACTCCAAAGTCTCTCTTTTGTCTCTCTGCTGCTGTAAAACTCTGCAGGGTACGAGGCAGGAGCTTGCTGAGCTGTATACTAGCAGGGAAATGAAAGAGATAGAAATTAGCCCAAAATGGACAATAAACTACTAATTTCTGGGCTGAAACCACTCCTCCAGGGACAGATAGGCTGCTCAAAGCTCCCTCTATCACAGTGAACAGAGAAACTTCCTTCTATCCAAGTAAGGTACAGGCAAACACAGCCCAGAATTCAGCACTAACCTGAAAACTGGACTATACTAGCTTAGAAAGGTGGAAAACAAGTATTTTTGTTTTTGTTTTTATTTTTTTCAGAAAATAAAGCAGATACAATGAAAAAAACACTTTAAATGCACAGAAATGGCTATCACACTTGAGTGTGTAGCCTACAACAGTTAAACAGGTAATTTAAATACAAAAACAACTTTGTTAAAGTGCAGGCAGTAAAATAAGTACAATATGTCGCTGAAACAAGCTTTTTAAAAATCACAGAAACTCCAGAATATCAGCGTTTTAGGCGGAATTAGCTAAAGGCAGCAAGAAAATGCAGAAAAATGATAATCACTCCAAAGTCTCTCTTTTTGTCTCTCTGCTGCTGTAGAACTCTGCAGGGCACCAGGCAGGAGCTTGCTGAGCTGTATACTTTATAGCTTTTTTAAGCTTTTTTAAAGATTTACCTTGTTGCTAGGATTTTGATATGTTCTTTTATGTGATTGGCTACATTATTTGTTTCTCTATTTGAAACTGAGCAATGTTTGTTTTGTTTTTAATGTCTGAAGAAGCAGTATTTTTGACTACTGCGGAAGGGCTTATGTATAATTAAATTCCCAGATTTTAACTTCACTTGAAGTGTGGTTTTTGACTGCAACTTTGTTTTGGTTCCACAGAGGTGCAGTAAATCCTCTGTGATGTTCCATCATTTTAAGTACTGTAGCACAATTGCAAATTCTGCAAGGCATGTACCATTTTAACTGTGGCACTCCTGCAGAGGCTGTAAAAATGGACTATTACTAAAGCTTCATATTCAGCTACTCAAAAATTGCTCTACTGTTACAAACAAAAACTTGGGTTAAGACACATGATATGGCAAACATACCTACTAACCACATAAATTACATTATTATTATTCTATACTTATAACACAGTGCTTTGAAAATTTGGTATTCTAAATGCTTGTTGCGTGAGAAAAAGAAAGAAGTTATGTCTTACCATAACGTTCCATCTGTATTGTTGATCCTCGTTCAGACATTACGTATGGGTATCGGTTCCGACCTCGGAACCAAGCCGGCAATCTTCCAAGCTTGAGTCAGCTACAAACTCTCGAGCTAAAACTCTTACCCAGAATTCCCCTCTCCCTGTTACCTCAGATTGAGTTTGCAAGTCAAAAGAAGGTAGAGGCTACCTCTGGTTAAATGACCTAAAAGAACCGGATGGTGAGATCCACTAGAAACCACAGGAGGGGAAAGGAGGGAGGGTCGTAATGACTGAAAGAGGCTCAATAATACAGATGGAACATTATGGTACGACATAACTTCTTTATCTGATATTGTTGATCCTCGTTCATTCCTTACATATGGGACAGAGTCCCCAGCTACCTCTATTCCTGAGAGGCTCTCATGGAAGGACATTCCTGAGCACCATAGAACCAAAAGATGCTCTTCCCATGGAGGCCAAATCCAGTTTGTAATGATTGATGAAGATATGAGGCATAGACTAAGTTGCAGCTGCACAGATGTCATGTAAAGAAGCTCTGGCATGGAAGGCAGCAGAAGTTGCCACCGACCTTGTCGAATGAGCCTTTATGGTAATCGGCAATGGAATATTATGTTGTGTATAAATGAAGGTCACAAGGTCTTTCAACCATCTTGCCAATGTGACCTTAGCAACAGCACATCCTAATCTAAATCTAGAACAGGCCAAAAATAATTGGTCTGATTTACGAGAGGCCTAAGTCCTGTTCAAGTAGAAGCAAATTTGCCTGTGAATATCTAGGGTATGTAGGCAATGCTCTCCTTTGTTTTAATGATTGGGGAAGAAAACTGGCAATTCAGTGGTTTGATTAATGGATATTTCAGAGATCACTTTTGGCAGAAAGGAAGGAAGGATTAGTTCTCAAAAACACTCTCTCTATGAAAAATCAAGTATGGACTCTTGATGCATAAGGCTTGAAGCTCAGAGATACGTCTGGCAGAAGTAATGGCGACCAAAAACAAGGTTTTCCATGACAAATATATGAAATAGCAAGAAGAAGCTGGTTCGAAAGGTGGCATTGTCAGAGTTTGTAGAACTAATGACAGGTCCCATGGTTGAAAAGGTTCTCTAAAAGGGGGCTTCAGATGATTCACACCTTTTATGAAGGTCTTGCATAATTTGTGTGACATAAGAGAGGAGTCTTGGACACCCTCATGGAAATTAGACATTGCAGCCAAATGAACTCTAATGGTAGAGGCCGAGAGACCCGATTGAAATAGGTCGGCTAGATACTAGATACCGACACTGGTGCTGAAAAGGGATCTACTTGCTTTTCTTTCAGTCAACAGGTAAATCTTTTCCATTTACTTAGATAAGTGATTCTAGTGGAAGACTTATGAGATGCAATAAGAATGCCCCGTACTGGTAAAGAAAGATCATTCTGCCTGGCAATCATGGGAATTGGAGGAATCAAGCTGTTAGCTTCAGGCTGTCCAAGTTGAGATGAATCAGATTCTGCGGATGGGAGATCAACCACGGGGTTGGATGGAGAATCCATGGTTGATCTAGCAGGTGAGGCCAAAGGAAGGGGAACCAAATCTGACGAGGGCAATATGGTGCTATGAGGACCACCTTGCTCTTCAACCGACAGGCTTTCTTCAGAAACTGGGGAAGAGGTGGAAATGCATAAAGAAGACCAGAGGGCCAATCGTGGACTAGTGTGTCCCTGGGTGACTGTCCCAGAGGGGGAATTTGGGAGAAGTAGTTGCTGCATTTGTAGTTGGTCGGGGATGCAAAGAGGTCGCAGCAAGGACGGCCCCAAAGGTGGAAGATCTCCGCCGCTATCAAGGGATTCAGGGACCACTAGTGAGGTTGTAGAATGCACCTGCTGAGTCTGTCTGCTATCACATTGGAACTCCCAGGAATGTGCATTGCTAGAAGAAAACAGTTGGTAGCCATCGCCCATTGCCATATCCTCATGGCCTCTCGAAAAAGGTGGCAAGATTTGGCTCTGCCCTGTTTGTTCATGTACCAGACCACCGCCATGTTGTCTGATTGTATCACAATAGGCCCAGACAGCAGCAGGGGATGGAATGCTTGCAACGCCAGAAGCACCGCCTCAGCTCTAGAACATTTATATGCAGTTGGGCCTCCAATTCGGGCCAAGTACCTTGGACTGTCTGTCTCTGACATAGCCCCCCCACCCCATCAGGGAGGCGTCCGGGGTCACTGTAGCCTTGGGCTGCTGGGGGGAGAAGTGGCAAGACCATTATGATGGGTTGTGGGTCATCCACCAATTTAAATCCTGTTTGCACGTGTGAGTTACTCGAATCTTGGCTGAAAGAGGACACTGAAAAGGACACCATTGGGTGAGCAGTAGCCATTGTAGAAGCCTCATGTGAAACCTGGCCAGGGGGACAATGGTGATGGAGGCTGTCATGGAACCCAACAGCTGTAGGACAGAGTGCGCTGTGGATTTCTCCCTTGAAAGGATTGGGATCAGTTGTTGCTTTATTCTTAGAATTTTGTGCTCTGGAATGGATGCTCTGCAATTCTTTGTATCCAATATGACCCATATGAATTCTCTGGACTGAGATGGGGTGAGACTGGATTTTTGCCAGTTTATGGTTATGCCTAGCCTTTCTGCAGCGAGGAGAGAGCATGCCAGGGCTTCTTCCAATAGATGTCTGGTGGAGGTGGAGATGAGCCAGTCATCTAGGTATGGAAACACCTGGAATCCTTGTAGTCGCAAGTGAGCTGTGACGACTGCCATGCACTTTGTGAACATTCTGGGGGCTGTAGAGAGTCCGAAGGGCAGTACTCTGAACTGGTAGTGACTGGCTCCCACACAGAAGCGCAGAAATCTTCTTGATGGCCTGTCCACTTTTATGTGGTAGTACACATCTTGAAGATCTATCGAGCACATCCAATCGTCTTTTTCCAAAAGCGGGAGGATAGACTGTATTGTGACCATCCGGAATTTTTGTACTCTTACAAACTTGGTCAATACACTGAGATCCAAAATTGGTCTCCAGTCCCTGGTTTTCTTTGGCACCAAAAATAGTCTTGAGTAGAATCCAGATCCTATCTGGTCTAGCGGGACTATTTGGATGACTCTTTTTCTTAGCAACTTTGCTCTCTCTAGTGCTGCTTCTTCCCTTTGACTAGGTGGAACGTCGGGTAAGTTAGTTGGGGGGGCAGGACAAAGATCTAAGGGAATATGGTTACCTCTGGTTATTATCCTTTGTACCCAAGATTCAGTGGTGATGGTTAGCTAGGCAAAAGGGTACAAGGAGAACAACCCCCAACCACCTCCAGAGGAAAGGAGTTGGGCCGCTCTTCAGGAGCGTTGGTAGGATGGACCAGGAAAGGAGTCCCTGGAACCCTGGTTACGTGGACCCCCTCTGCCCCAAAAAGGGCATCTTCCCTGAGAGTTTCCCCCTCTGCCTCTATGGGAGAACTCGGTCTGTGTGTACCATATCTTCCCACTCTTCTGGTTTCTGGAGAAAGCACGTTGAGGGGAAGAATAACGGACACCCATGGCAGAAAGGGTCATATCATCCTGTTCACATCTGGCCAGTGTGCTTTTAACCTTGGGTCCAAACAATGAAGAGGCTTCGATGGGAGCGTTGAGAAAGGAAGCCTTGAAGGGTTCCGCGAAATTTCATAAGCGCATCCAAGCGTGTCGTCTCAAAACAACGCCTGAACTTGCCACTCTAGCTGCTCCTTCTGATGCATGAGATATCAGGTGCATGGAGGAGTTCGATATCGATTCAATGGTAGCCAGCTGAGAGGCCACTGTCACGGACCTCATCAGACATGGCACCAGCCAAAGTTTCAGAGAGCTCAGAAATTAAATCCCTTTGAAGCCTGGTAAAATGTGCCATATAATTCAGTGACATGATTGTAAAGGTCGCTGATGCAAAAGTACGCTTCCCTATTCTGTACAGAGTCCGTGACTCTTTGTTGGGCGGATAGACAGTCTGGCTTTCTTCTTCCACCAGGTCCTTCTTGGTTGCGGCCGCCACCACCACAGCATCTACAAGAATACCTTTGAACCAATGGGGGGTCAAGTAGAAGGAGGGGACAAAATTTTATCTGGCCTCTGGGAATGGCCTCAACGGTGTCGGGAGCCTTCCACGCATGCTGCATGACGAGCCAGACCAGTTCTTTCAGCAGGTGGAGTAACCCAGGAGGTAAGGGGCCGGGTGCGAAAGGCCTGCAGGAACACAGACTCTTCAGAGGTCGGGTTAGAGGGCTGCCAGTCACCTCTCTGTTTACGGATTTCTAAGATATCACCAAAGGATACCTCAGGGGGTGAGCGAGGGGACCCTTCCCCATCATCAAAGTCTGTGTCTTCAGTAAGGGACTCCTCTGTGGAGTCCATGTGCTTCCTCTTGCACAAGCTTTTTCGATGAACTTCCTCAGAGCGAGAAGCTGGGGAAGACAACGAAAAAGGGGTTTCCTGTGGGAATACATCCTGAGGTCCTTGCACCCGGTGTCCGCTAGGAGCGACTTGTGTACACTGCAGTCTAGAGGAGGGTGGGGAGATTGACAGCACAGTATCGTCAGCAGACGCCAAAGCCTTCTCCATTAGTTGGAAGGCCTGTCAACCTGAAGAGGGGTGAGTGTCCAGGACAGGGGTCAGCCTCTCCCCTAAGTGGCTCAGCCTGCCGACTCGGTGTCCCTGGATGGCTGTGAAACACCAAATTCCGTACGCCACAGCTGACTTCCTGGGTCGTAGCAAAACGCTCCTGCCACAAAGGCAACTGTGGTTCCTTATTGAGGTCCATAAAGGGAACCGTAGAGGGGGAAGAGTGTGCTATATCAAGGAGCTTCAAAGGCAATGAAGGAGGAGAATAAGTAGGGGTCTTTGGCAAAGGGTGATCACCTCCCAAAGAAGGATAGTTCCTGCGGGGCGGGATACCTCTGGCCAAAAGCACCTGATCCACAAGCTGCAAGTGGATTTCATGGACACGGCTGAGGGAGAGTCAGGTCTATCCACAGATGGGACAAGCTCGGTGCCTACCTCACCAGTCTGCACTGAAAACAACGGGGCCGTAACAGACTGAACTACAGGTGTCTGCACCGAGGAAATCATCGGTGCCGAAGTCATAGTCTGCACCGACAATAAGGTCGGTGCCTAAGTGGTTGTCGGCACCGAGGCTAGGACAGAAAAAATTGGTGTCAATAACTGAGTTGTCGGTTCCGGGTAAGGTGTCGGAGCTTATGTAGTTACAGTCTGCGCCCACTGGATAGTCGGTGCCAGTAGAGAGGTCTGAACCGAGGAGCCCCTCGGTACTGATACGGTAAAGGGCATGCTATTTGGTGCTGAAATCGCAGATGGCCTCGGTGCCGAAGGTCTAGGCACCGAAAGTGCTGGAGCCAAAAGAGTCAGATACAAAGTAGAAAGCTTAGCCTTTTTGGATCTCGGTTGGTGGGAGTCCCCAGCCGGGGATGAAGGAAGAGATTTGGCCTTTGAATGATCATCAGTCTTTTTCTTGTGGGATCTTGGAGGGGTTGAAGCCTCCGACCCAGAAATAGCCTCTGAAAAAGGAGATTTGAGTAGCCCCTTCACTAACAATTTATTTTTCCTCTCAATCAACGTCCTGTTAGAGAAGTTCTTACAAATTCCACAGGGTAGATCAACTGATAAATGAGGCACACCCAAGTAATAGACACACAGAGAATGTGCATCTGAAATAGGTAATTTATGGCCACAATCTGAACATCTCTTAAATCCTGGACTACCTTTTTTATCTGCCATGATAGGAAAGAAGGAAATCAGAAAGAATACCAGCAATGGTACAAAAAATACCCGAAGGTAATGAAGAAAAGGGATCTACCAACTATGGTAAAAAAGAAAATACCTCGCGGTAAAAAAGATTGAAAAATTTCAAGAAGGGATAGTCGCTAAATGCGATAAGGTAAGAGAAAACAATTTAGAAACTTTTCTGAGAGAAAAAGTTGTTTTAGACTAGTATGACAACAAAATATTATACTTAGCTCAAGAGAAGTAGCTTGACACGACCGAATGGCGATGCGGCAATCGAAATCTGAGGTAACAGGGAGAGGGGAATTCTGGATAAGAGTTTTAGCTCGAGAGTTTGTAGCTGATGCAAGCTTGGAAGATGGCCGGCTCAGTTCTGAGGTCGGAACCGATACCCATACCTAAGGAATGAACGAGGATTAACAATATCAGATCAAAGGTTACAAAACTCATTACATCCCTCTTTGCTAGCTTCATCAGAATTTTGTAATCTGAGTTAAACATGGTCATAGATCTCCAGTAATACAATGACTATTTACTTCTCAATTTTCTACCAGGTCCAACAGACCTCACCATAGCCTCACCAGGTCGAGAACCGACCCAAGTCTGGGGCGAGTGAAGAGATTGAGGAACCTTGGACAGCATCACACTGCCGCTGCTAGGCAGTGTACTATACATATTATTTCCCACTGACCCATGCATTCTCAATCCATACACAGGACTTGACTTGCAGTGGGTTCCATGGCATCTCAGACATGCCTCCATGTGGGCGTCAGCCAGAGCCCTGTCTCCCTACAGTGCAAATATTGCCTACCAGTCCTATCCTCCACCAGGGGTCTAATGTCCCCCCCTCCGCTAAAGGGCATGCTCATTCCCCCCACTTGTGCTGTCAGAACACGAGTCATCTGGGTCATACTTGGGCATTCTCTCTCCATAAGACACTGGCACAGCCTCACACCCACAGTTCTTCTGCTCTTTTTCTTTTTAATTTTTACTTTTGCGGTCCCATTATTAGTGTTTTGTATAATTCTTGTAGTTTTTGCATTGATGTTTTTGTACTGCAGTACTTCATTTGTGCAATGATGGTTTTGCATCATTGTTAAAGGTATAATGCTGGTGTTTTACTCTTGCAGCTCTAACACTGACGTTTTGGAGCACTCTTGCTGTTTCTATGTTAGTGTTTCTTAGCAATCTTGCAGACATAGGTCTGGAGCTTTATACTGCTCTGGCAGTGCTGATTTTGGTGTTTGGTGCTACTGTGATGCCCCACCACTGGCCTAGTAATCAAGAAGCCTTAATCCTCACCACTAGCACCAGTGGGGGTATACACAGGCAGGATGACAGTTACACGTAAAGTATTTCCAGAAGCAGCTCTCTGCATGAAGTGAAATTTCCCTTAAGAACACAGAGAGACCACAGTCAGTCCGGGGCTGGTTTCACCCTCTTTCTCCAGATCCCCAATGAGACTCCCCACTGGCACAGCTATAAAGTTGAGATCTCAGCTGAATGGCCAAGCCAAGACCTCCAACGCTCTCTCTCTCTGTCCAACAAATCCTTCATGACCCTGCCCAAGTAGTTGACACACTCCTGGAGACTTGTTTTTACACACACACACACACACACACACACACACACCTAGGAAACGCTGGCATGGGTTTACTAGCTATGTCCCCTTCTGCCAAGACTGTAAGGTAGTTATTACTGCCACCAGCCACCACTTTATCAGCTGCTTTAAGGCCCTTAACAAAAAGGGTGTCCAATCTTACTGTGTAATGTTATTATCAATACAAATGGTAGTTTGACCAATAGCAAGGCTATTAGGAGTGGCCTACACAGTGTCACCAAACAAATATGCAAGTACTCCCAGAACTTAAATATCTCTAGACTGATCAGCCACAATGACAGGTTTAAATATATGTAAAAATAATAAAAGGACAAGAAAATACTTAGTATATACCTACAGTTACATCATAGTCCAAAGTCACAGCAAATATTTAAAACAACATTGCAGGACAGTCTCAAATAAATAAGGATAAACAACTAAGCCAAGCTTTGTTATGTTTCTGCCTGTATCTAAGAGAATTACTGTACCCTAATAACTTACTCCAGAGCAAACAATCCAGATGCGGTGAGTGGATATTGATGTTGTCAGGTCAAAGACAAAATAAAGAATATTATCTCTCTCTCAGAAATTTCTTAAATTAATATCGCAAATATTACTGCTGGGATAACTTGCAGAATGACATTTCTTTTCATCTGACTCTATCCCAGGTAAAAGCCCCCACTGACGCAGCTGGTTGCATTTAGCATCTACCTGTGAAAATACATAAACAAGGGCTTTTCTTAGATGTAAGGCAGATCCTGGAAGTCATAAAACAATAAAACACTTCCAAGACAATACAGAAAAAGTACAGTTTTGTACCTACCATAAATGTAGATGTTCAAGTGTATACACTGCTGCAGTCATTACACTTGGGTTATCCTGCCGTCAGGCGGTTCCCCAGTCGGCCTGAGTTCCAAAGTCTTGGTCCAGTGTAAGTTGCTGTCACCTCCTCCCTGATGTCAATGCGACAGGGGTATACAAGATGCAGCCGACGCCATTTTCTTCAGTTTTTCTTGCCCCAGATGTCAGGTGCCTCTAAATAGGTAGGCAATTCCAATTGCTAATAAAACATACATAAGAAAAGCAAAAAACAACTTACAGCTACCAGCAAATACTCCCCATACGTAGTAAGGGTAGAAGACATAGGTATGTACCAGCCAGTAAGACGGGAAGGAGGGAGGGTAACCTGGATTGCAGCAGTGCATACACTCGAACATTTATGGTAGGTACAAAACTGTACTATGTTTATTGTGTTACACTGCTGCAGTCATTACACTTGGGTAGAATCCCATAGCTGAGGTAGGGTGGCTGGTTCTATAAGGCATTAGAGGTGGCTATAAGGCCCTGCAGCACTGCAGTGGTGAAGCCAGCTCTGGATTTAGAGTATAGAGGCAGATGGTAATGCTTGGTGAAGGTAAGTACAGAACTCCAAGTTGCTGCTTCCAAAATATCCTTGGTAGGTACTCCCCTGAGGTAGGCAGCTGAAGTGGCTGTTGCCCTGATGGAGTGAGATCTAATGCTGCTAGGTACAGGTTTTCCATGGTACGCGTAGCAGAAACGTATACAATGTCCTATCCAATTTGAAATAGTCTGTTTTGAAATGGCTTTTCCCTGTGCTCCAGGTTTTCCATGGTACGTGTAGCAGAAACGTATACAATGTCCTATCCAATTTGAAATAGTCTGTTTTGAAATGGCTTTTCCCTGTGCTCCTGCAGCATATGCTACCAATAATTGCTCAGATTTTCTGAAAGCTTTGGTTTTGTCCAAGTAGAAGCGTAACTGCCTGTGAATGCCCAAAGAGTGCAGTAGTCTCTCCCCTTTGTTCTGTGGTTTAGGATAAAAAGTTGGCAGGTGAATAGTTTGGTTTAGAGCCACACTGGATACCACCTTTGGCATAAATGTAGGGTTAGATCTTAAAGCCACCCTGTCCTGGTGGAAAATGAGGAGAGGTTCCATTGCCATTATTGCCTGTAATTCTGAAACTCTTCGTGCTGATGTTATTGCCAGGAGCAGAGCAGTTTTCCAAGAGATACATTTTAATTCTGCTGTGTTAGCTGGCTCAAAAGAGGTAAAGTTAGTTTTTCCAAAACAAAGTTGAGGTCCCAAGTTGGAGTAGGTGCTCTACGGGGCGGTATTACGTTTTTAGCCCCTCTGAGGTACTGTTTTAACAGAGGATTAGAGAAAATTGGTGGATCTGTGTTATAATGAGCAGAGATGGCAGAGGCGTGGATCTTGATGGATGAGAAGGAGAGGCCTTTGTCCAGCATCTCAGTTAAGTATTGTAGTATCTGAGGAATGTTTGGAACAAGAGGGTCAAGGCTGTGAGCTTGGTTCCAGGCACAGAATCTCTTCCATTTATCCGAATAGGCTTTCCTGGTACTTGGCCTTCTGGCCTCCAGAATGACATCCATAACAGCTTTGGAGAGGGGCATTGCTTGCTTGTCTAAGGAATCTTCCATGCAGCTAGGTTTAAGGTCTTTAGCTGGCTGTGTAGAATTTGATTGTTGTGCTGAGTCAGCAGATGTGGGATTTGAAGCAAAATCCAGGGTGGTTCTTGTGCTAAGCTCCTTAAGATTGGGTACCAGTGCTGGAGTGGCCAGTCTATTGCAATCAGTATCATCTTTGGCTCTTCTTGCCTGGCTTTTATGAGTACCTTTGGCAGGAGAGGAAGTGGTGGGAAAGCATATACTTGTAGGTTCTCCCAGCTGAATGAGAGGGCATCCACTTTCCATGCTTGTGGATGGTAACTCCTTGTGCAGAATTTTTGTAGCTGGCAGTTTATTGAGGATGCAAACAGATCTATGTCCGGGCTCCACCATGTCTGTGTTATCATTCTGAATATTTGTGGATTCAATTCCCATTCATGGGGATCCATGATGTTTCTGCTTAAGTCGTCTGCCAATGTGTTTTTCTCTCCTGGCAGGAATTGTGCTTGCAGATGAACTTGAAGGTTTATAGCTGTGTACCACAAGGTCATGGTTTGTCTGCATAGGGGGCAGGAGTGAGTGCCCCCTTGCTTGTTTATGTACCACATACCTGTGGTGTTTGTCTGTCTTTATCAGTAGTTGTCCTGGATGCAGCAGGTCCTTGAAAGCTATGAGGGCATTTTGTACAGCTAGCATCTCTTTTTGATTGATGTGAAGATGCCTTTGTTCTGCGGGCCACGTGCCATGAATACATTTGCCTGCCATGTGTGCTCCCCAGGCGTAATCTGATGCATCTGTTGTCAGTGTTTGCCTGGCTGTGAGTTGTGTAAAAAGCTGTCCCTTGTTGAGGTGACAAGCTTGAGCCCACCACTTGAAACTCCTGTTGAAGGCAAGGGATTAGTGGTATAACTGTTTCCAAACTTTGAGTGTTGACACCATACATTCTTTAGGTACCATTGTAGTTTCCTCATATGCAGTTTGGCATATGGAATTAGTAGTATGCAGGATGCCATGTAGCCCAAGGCCTGCAGAATTTTTCTTGCAGGAAGTTGGGTCTTTGTTGCCATCAATTGAAAGTATTGAGTCAGTTGTCCTTGCTTGTCTGGCGTGAGATAAGCCACGTCGGCCGTTGTGTTCAAGCTGGCACCTAGGAATATAATCTCTTGTGAGGGCACTAGTTATGATTTCTTTTCGTTTACTGCATACCCTAGGCAACTTAACTTTTTTACAAATGCCAGATGCTCTAGAAGAATGTCTTTGCTCTCTGCTTGAATCAGGCAGTCATCCAGGTATGGATAAATTTGAATTCCTTTTTGTCTGCAAAATACAATTACTGGTGCAAGGCACTTTGTGAAGACCCTGGGCGCAGTAGATAAGCCAAAGGGCAGTGCAGAAAATTGGTAGTGCATTGAACCAGCTATGAATCTGAGGTATCTTCTGCTGTTTTGTCTGATAGGGACATGCAGATATGCCTCCTTGAGGTCCAAAGTCACGAGCCAAGCTTTCTTGCCCAGCATGGAAGAAGCTGCTGTAATGTCAACATTTTGAATTTCGGAACATCCAGGTAAGTGTTTAGAGATGAAAGATCTAGAATGGGCCTCCAGGCTTTGTCCTTTCTGGGTACCAGAAAGCGTCTTGAGTAAAATCCTTGTCCTTGCTCCTGTGATGGTACCTTTTGAATAGCTCTCATATCCATGAGTGCTGTAATTTGTTTTTGAGCCTCTGCCCATTGATTTGGTGGCAGATTTGGCATTCCTTTTAACCTTGGCAGAGTGTGGAAGTGGAACCTGTAACCTTGAAATACAATGTTGAGAACCCATTTGTCTTTGGTGATCACTTGCCAATTGTGGTAGAAGAGTGCCAGTTTTCCTCCCAAGGGGGCTGCCAAGAGGGATTTGTTTGGCAGCTGTAGTGGGAAGTCATTGGAGCTGCTTTTTTATATAGTTGGGGTCTGTCTTCCCCTTCTTTCTGGCCTGAGGCAACCCACTGTCGAGGCCTATAAGGACCTTGTCTTTGACCTCTACCTCTTGGACATCTGTATCTTCCCCTTTGAGGTCTGTCTGCAATTGGAAAGGACCAATTCTTAGTTGGCCAGTTTCTGCTAAATCTAGGAGGCTGAACCTGTAAGAAATCCTTCACCGTTTGCATAGATTTAGCCTTATCCTCCATTTTCTTTAATACCTCCTCTGCCTTAACTCCAAATAACACATCCTGCTGCAAAGGTGCATCCAATAATTTTGCTTTAACATGACCTGGTAACGTATGTTCTTTTAACCAAGCATGTCATCTAATGACAGACCCTGTAACTGCTGCTCTGCGGGAGGCCTCTAGAGAATCAAAACCACATTGCAAAGTATGCTTTCCCACTTGTTCAGCTGCATGCAATAAATCCTGCATTTCTTTAAAATTAGGAGGATCTGATTCTGGAAGCATTTTCTGTTTTAACTGAGACAGTAAAAATTGCTGATATTTTAGCATGTGAAACTGGCAATTTAAGGCTCTCATTGCTAAAGTTGCAGACGTATATACTTTCTTTCCCCATCTGTCTAATGCTCTGGAATCTCTGTCAGAGGGAACTGGATTCTTGGCTGATGAGGCCTTAACTCCTTTGCGTTCCTGAGAAATAGTTTCAGGGTCAGCTACAGGGCTTTTATACAGAAATTTATGTGAGTCAGGGACTCTGTAGTATCTGTCAGGTTTAACAGGGGCTGGAGGTAAGGAATCAGGATTTAAGCTGGATTCAGTATACACATCATCCACAATGTCTAACACTGGCGGAATAGCAAGGGGTCTGTGTTGAGGTAATAAAAGGAAGTCTCTGAGCCTTTTCTTGGATTTTGAGTAATCCTGGCCTTCCCAGTGGAAATGCTCCCTCATGGTATGTAGGATTTCCCCAAAGGAGTAGTCCTCAGGCGGTGAGGCTGACGGAATTTATTCCTCAACATCAGAATCCTCATAAGGGGTAAAGAGTATCCTAGGTCTGAGGATGAATCAGAAGAGGAGGACACCTGGTCAGATGAGTCATAGTCTGCATCCTGTCTAGGCCTTTTATCAGGAGGGGGATGGGACCCCCTGATCAGAGTGATTAGGTCTTCGGCCATTATGAGCATTTGTTTCTTAGGCATGGAGGCTTGTCCTGGAGAATGCTGTATTTGTTTCTTTGATTTTAAAGGAGGATTAGACTTAGTTGAGGGTTTAATGTTTAACTGAGTAGGTCTGAAGACACCCTCTGAAGCTGTGGGTTGCTCAGCTACTCCGGATCCCTCAGAAAGGTTAGTCTCGGTAAGCTGAATAACTTGTGCATCCGGAGGCCCAGCCATCTCCAGGTGGGAGTCAGAGGTGGCCTGTGGTTCTACAGAAGTGGTCGTCAGGGGCTGCGAAGGCGCCTCGCTGAAAACCGGAGAACCGGCGACTTGGCTAGAAGAGGCTTTGTCGTCAGTTTTAGGCTTCGGATGCCTATCCTTGTCTTTGTGCTTTTTGTGTATTCTGGTCGTCGTAAGTTCCGACGGCATGGTATAATTGAATTTTCTACCAAAATAATGTCGGGCAAAATCAAACCGACGTTTAATAGTACGCTTGTTAAACCTAGCACAAAACAGACAACCAGTGACGTTGTTGTCTGGGCCTAGGCATGGGATACAATAGGAATGGAAATCCTTATGAGGTATTTGCTTCCCACAAGAAATACAGTTATTAACTTTTACTGACATCTGTCTGAGGCAAGAAAAAGTTTTCCCAACGGGGTACTTAGCTTTGTAGAAGACTTCGGTTCTGGATTCGGAATGAAAATCTCAGGAGACGGACGACCAGCACTTGCGAACTACTTTTGCTTTGGGCACCGCACAGCAAGCAAGACTGAAGAAAATGGCGTCGGCTGCATCTTATATACCCCTGTCGCATTGACGTCAGGGAGCAGGCGACAGCAACCGATGCCGGACCAAGACTTTGGAACTCAGGTCGACTGGGGAACCGCCTGACGGCAGGATAACCAAAGTATAATGACTGCAGCAGTGTAACACGATGAACATCTTCTAGTTCTAGACACTGTGCCTCTTACTGCACTGAAACTGAAAGATAACATTGTTTTATTACTTGGCCATAAGGTAATTTAATTTCAGCTATTTTTCTGTAGTTAACCTTGTGTTCCAGTTTCCACTGTTAATATATATATACATCTAAACAGTTGCAATAGTGCGGGTACATTTCTATTCTAATCCAGTAGGGAATGCTATGGTTATATCTTTAAACAGTAGTTTGTAAAATACCTCTTTAGCACACGTCAGTACAAACCATCTCTTATGACATACAATTCTAATACATTTGCAACACAAGCATATGAATCATCTTCATATTCACAAATGACATATAATTATTTACAAAATTCCAGATAGCTGGGCTGGCAGTATCTCCTTTTGTGACATTACCTCCTCCCCACCACGAAGACTCAAGCTAGTTTTTCAAGTGACCTTTGAGAAACGCTGCTTGAGAGGGATCACCCTATCTGGGAATACCTTACCCCCATATTCCCTGTCTTGAGATTCCATCTGCCTTGGCATTGCTGGCCAGTAAAGTGTTGCACTGTTGTATCATATGCCTGCAACCCCAAGCTCCACCACAGTAATTTGAGATTTTGTTGGTTGGCTCCCTGTAGCTATAGCTCCCCCTCAGGCTCTTCCTTCCTACTGGAGATACTAAGCACCAGGGCTTCTCTATCGTGGTAAGGTTTCATGGTGTTAACACAATACAATTTGTGCCCCTTCCTCATGCCTAGCAGTTCTACCATGTAGTTACATCACTGACTTTCCTTACCACTTTGAAGGGTCCCTCCTAGGCTGCCTGCAGCTTGTTGTGTCCGACAGGAATGAGAACCATAACTTGCTGCCTCAAAGCATACTCTCTAGCTCAAGCACTCCTGTCATACCAGACCTTTTTCTGCTGTTGGGTTTCTGCCAGTTTCTCCGGGGCAAAGCCCATGAATTCCCTGAGCCTTGTCCTAAGGTTTCGGAAATATGCCACAACAGACTCCTTGTGGGAGGCACACACACCTTCCCATTCATCACAAATTAAATCTAGAGGTCCTCTTACCCTATATGCCCATACAGAAACTCAAAGGGTAAAAAACCCGTGGATTCCTGGGGAACTTCTCTATAAGCAAACAACAGATGGGGCAAATATTTGTCCCACTCCCTCTTAAACTGGTCTGCAAATGCCCACAGTATGGACTTGATTGTAGAGTTTAACCTCTCAACAAGACCATTAGTCTGGGGATGGCTGGGGTGGTCTTCAGGTCCTTCACCCTACAGTACCTTCCACAGACAAGCCAGCAGGTCTGACATGAAATTGGCACCTCTGTCAGTCAGTATTTCTTCTGAGAAACCTACCCTGCTGAAAATCTCTAACAAAGCATTTACCACCTTTTCTGCCTCAAGGGAGGACAGAGCCATTGCCTCGGGGTATCTGGTAGGATAATCTACTACCACTAGGATATACTTCTTCCCTGTGGAACTTGGGGAAAGTACAGTTTTGTACCTACCATAAATGTAGATGCCCAATAGGAATGCATCTGCAGTCCTTACAAATGGGTTGTCCTGTCGTCAGGCAGCCCTTCGGTCGGCCGGATTCCAAAGTCTGGGTCTGGCTTCGGCTGGTGTCGCACTTCACCCGACGTCATAGCTGCAGTTGTTCGGGTATAAAGGCATCAGCCGACGCCATTTTCCTCAGTGTTTCTTGCCCCAGATGCCAGGTGCCCTCTAGGAGGGCTGAATTTGGATAAATGCAAATGATTCCAAATAGTAGAGAGCAAACAAAAAATAAGCATGTATGTACATATATACAAACAAATACACCATAATAGATTCCCCCAGCTAGCTATAAGATGGGCAAATACCCTAGGAGTACCACAGAGGTGAAGGAGGGAGGGTAATCCTGACTGCAGATGCATTCCTATCGGACATCTACATTTATGGTAGGTACAAAACTGTACTATGTCCTTCAAGGATGCATCTGCAGTCCTTACAAATGGGTAGAATACCATAGCCAAACTGGGGGAGGAGGAAAGATAGAATTATGGTGTAGTTAAGATCCCTTGCAAAACAGCAGTGGCAAAACCTGCTCGGGATCTAGAGTATAAAGGTAAATTATAATGCTTGGCAAATGTATGCACGGAGCTCCAAGTAGCAGCCTCTAAAATGTCTTTGGTAGCCACTCCTCGTAGAAAAGCTGTGGTAGTGGCTGTAGCTCTTGTAGAGTGAGGCCTGATGTTTTCTGGAGTTTTCTTTCCATGGTAGGAGTAACAAAATCTAATGCAATTTCCTATCCACTTAGATATTGTCTGTTTTGAAATTGCTTTCCCTTACATTCCTGTTGCATATGCTACCAGTAGCTGGTCATTTTTTCTGTTGCTCTTGGTCCTGTCCAGGTAGTAGCGTAATTGCCTGTGTACATCCAAGGTATGCAACAGTCTTTCTCCCCTGTTCTGTGGATTGGGGAAGAATGTAGGTAGGTGGATAGCCTGATTTAAAGATACTCTGGAGACCACCTTAGGCATAAAAGTAGGATTTGTTCTCATGGACACACTATCTTGATGGAAGATCAGAAAGGGCTGTACTGCCATTAATGCCTGTAGCTCAGAAACCCTTCTTGCTGAAGTGATTGCCAGCAGGAAAGCAGTTTTCCATGATAAGTATTGCAATTCTGCTGTTGCTGCTGGTTCAAAAGGAGGAAGTGTCAATTTTTCTAGCACAAAGTTCAAATCCCATGCAGGTAATGGTGGCTTCCTAGGAGGCTTTACATTTTTAATTCCTCTCAGAAACTGCCTGAGCAGAGGATGTGAGAAGACTGGAGGATCCAAGTCATATTCTGCTGAAATAGCTGATGCATGAATCTTAATGGAGGAGTAGGACAGGCCTTTGTGGAATAGCTCTGCCAAGTATTCCAGGATGTTGGCTATGTTTACCAGTGACGCATCTTCCCCTTTAGCAGTACTCCAAATGAGATATTTTTTCCATTTTGCTGAATAGGTTTTCCTTGTTGAAGGTCTGCGAGCTTCCAAGATAATGTCCTTAACCCTTTGGGATAAATTTGGGTTAATTTGTCTTATGCAATGTTCCAGGCAGTCAGCTGCAGAGTTTTCAGGTTTGGATGCAGGGTGTTGTAGTTGTTCTGAGTTAACAGCAAGGGAACTAGGGGTAAGGGCCACATCTGTTCCCGAGACATGCTCCTCAGTAATGGGTACCAATGTTGCCTTGGCCAATCTGGAGCTATCAGAATGATCCTTGGACGGTCCTCTTTGATCTTCAATAGCACCTTGTGCATCAAAGGAAGTGGTGGGAATGCATATGCTGTCAGATTTTTCCAGCTGAAGGATAGGAAGTCCACCTTCCATGCCAGTGGATGGTACGTCCTGGTGCAGAATTTCTTTAATTGATGACTGTGTGGGGATGCAAATAAGTCTATTTCTGGGAGACCCCATTTTCTTGTTATGGTTTTGAAGATGTCCGGATGCAGCATCCATTCGTGGGCATCCGTGGTAGTCCTGCTTAGTATGTCTGCTAGAGTGTTTTCTTTTCCTGGTACAAAAATTGCTTGTAAGTGAATGTTGTAACTCAGGGCCACATTCCAGAGGTCCAGGGCCATCTGGCATAGAGGGTACGAATGTGTGCCTCCCTGCTTGTTGATGTACCACATAACTGTGGTGTTGTCTGTCCTTATCATCAATTGGCCTTGTCGAAGAAATGGTTTGAAAGCCTGAATTGCCAGTTTTACTGCCAGCATTTCCTTTAGGTTTATGTGTAGGTGCAGTTGCTCTTGAGTCCATAAACCTTGTATGCATTTGTCCATCATGTGGGCCCCCCAACCGAGGTCTGAGGCGTCCGTTGTGATGGTTTGGCTTGGTTGAGTGCTGTGGAAGGGCAATCCTTGGTTTGATTGACAGGCCTGAGCCCACCAGTGGAATTCTTGCTTCAGGCATGGAATTATTGGAATGTGAGTTTCCAGGCTGTGCTTGTGCTGAGACCATAAATTCTTTAGGTACCACTGTAGCTTTCTCATGTGCAGTCTGGCATGTGGGACCAATATTATGCAGGATGCCATGAAGCCCAACGCCTGTAGGACTTTTCTTGCTGTTAGATGGTTCTGCTTTGTTAATGCCAAGAAGTAGAGAGAGAGTTGCTCCTGTTTTTCTACTGTTAGGAAGGCCATTTGTTTGGATGTGTCCAGCTCCGCACCCAAGAAGGTTATCTTTTGGGATGGTATCAGCCTTGACTTTTTTATATTGACTGTATATCCCAGGGCTTGTAGAAGGTAAATGACTCTTTTCAAGTCTTCTGTTAGCTTGTTTTTGTTGTCCGCTTGTATCAGGCAATCGTCCAGGTAAGGGTAGATTTGGATTCCCTGAAGCCTGCAATGAGAGATTACTGATGCCAGGCATTTCGTGAACACTCTGGGCGCAGTAGATAAGCCAAAGTGCAATGCTGAGAATTGATAATGCTCTGATCCTGCAAGAAATCTGAGGTATCTTCTGCAATTTGGTCGTATGGGGACGTGCAGGTATGCCTCCTTGAGATCTAGAGTAACCAGCCAAGACTCCTTGCCCAGCATGGGAAGAAGCTGCTGTAGGGTCAGCATTTTGAATTTTGGAACAATGAGGAATGTGTTTAAGGCGGACAGATCGAGAATAGGTCTCCATTTGTTTTCTTTCCTTGGTACTAGGAAGAGTCTGGAGTAAAAGCCCTTTCCTTGCTCCATATATGGTACCTTTTCCACAGCTCTTATTTTTAATAATTGATTTACTTGTTTTAGAGCGTCTGCCCTTTGATTTGGAGGTAGGTTTGGCATTCCTCTCTTTCTTGGTAGAGTATGGAAATGAAACCTGTAACCTTGGTCTACAGTTTGCAAAATCCACTTGTCTCTTGTGATGTAATGCCAGTTCTTTGAAAATAAAGCTAGCTTTCCGCCTAAGGGTGCTTCTAGTTGTTCCCTGGTAGGCGGTGCCAGAGCCAAGTCACTGTGATTGTCCTGTTGTAGTGGTGGTGGCTGCGTCTGTGCCTCGCTGGTTGTTGCCCTGCCACTGGCGTCCCCTGTAGGCACCCCTGGATTGGTTCCTGCCTCTTGAACGCCTATTCCTGCCTCTCTGTGCTTTTGAGGAGTCTGGAAAGGACCAATTCTTGGAGGGCCAATTCCTGCTAAACCTTGGAGGTTGGACCTGTAAGAAATCTTTCACTGTTTGCACAGATTTTGCCTTCTCTTCCATCTTCTTCAGTACCTGTTGTGCAGGAGAACCAAACAAATTGATCTTGTCCATGGGAGCATCTAATAGTTTTGATTTGACATGGTCCGGTAAGTCCTGCTCTTTTAACCATGCATGCCTTCTGATAACTGTGCCAGTCATGGCTGATCTAAAGGAAGCCTCCAGTGCATCATAGCCGCATTTTAATGAATGGTTACTAACTTGCTGAATGTTATGTACCATTTCCTGAACATATTTCTTATCTAAAGGTTCATCAGAGGACAGTTTTTTAGTTAACTGGTCTAGCATAAATTCTTGATATTGTATCATATGAAATTGACAGTTCAAGGCCCTAGCTGACAGAGTAGCAGAAGTGTAAACTTTTTTACCCCACCTCTCTAAGGACCTGGATTCCCTTTCAGAGGGGAGGGGATTTTTGGCAGAGGTAGTTGCTACAGCCATAGGCCCCTGGGAGATAGTCTCTGGATCTGCAAAAGGAGCCTTGTATAAATGGTGATGTGTGTCCGGGACCCTGTAGAACCTATCGGGCTTAGCAGGAGCCGGAGGTAATGAGTCAGGAGCAGTACAAGCATCATTAAATGCATCATCTACAACAGAAAGAACTGGGGGTATAGCTAAAGGCCTATGTTGTGGTAAATGCAAAAAGGTTCTAAGCCTTTTTCTGGAGTCTGAAAAATCTTGACCCTGCCACTGAAATTGTTCCCTCATAGCATGCAAGGTTTCCCCAAAGGAAAATTCCTCAGGCGGAGAGGCAGAAGGGATGGACTCTTAAGCATCAGAGTCTTCATAAGGGGAATAAGGAGCCTCTGGAGGGTCTGTATTATCTGAATCATCAGAGGAATCATCTGTGGAAACTGGCTCAGGGGGCTCTGCTCTAGGCCTCTTCTCTGGAGGTGGGTGAGAGGCCCTGTCTGGGTGAGGTTGGGATCCCCGGATTAAAGAAATGAGATCCTCTGCTAGAGAAAGCATTTGGGAACTGGAGCTGGGCCTGTGAGAGGGGGTCTTAACAGGTACAGATTTTGTAGCTTTGGCTGCTTTAGCCCTGGCAAAAGCCTTAATGGACATGGCTGCAGGAGGCCTAGCAGCTCCACGTGCAGGGGTTGAAATATCCAAGGGAATAGTGTCAGATAATTCCTGAGAAACCACAACTGCAGGTTGGATTTCAGAAGCCGATTCCACCAGGCTGGAAGAGGCCTCGGTAGAAGGCATGTTTTCGGCTGAAGGAAGAACAGCTTGCTCGGTTTCAGCCGAAACCGAGACACTCGCGGTTGGCCTAACCGCGGTTTCGGCCAAAACCGCGGACCGCGAGTGTCGGTCCTTTTCCTTGCGTTTTTTGGAAATTTGTGAAGTCGGAGGATCCGACGGCATAATATAAGCAAAATCAGAGCCAAAAAACTGCTCAGCAAATTCCGACCGACGTCTAAGCGTCCGTCGGTTAAAAGAAGCACAGGCTAGACAAGCTGCTACGTCGTGGTCTGGGCCTAAACAAGGTAAGCAGTAAGAGTGGAAATCTTTATGAGGTATTTGTTTCCCACAAGTTAAACAGTTATTCACTTTTTCTGACATCGGCTGAGGCAAGAAAGAGTCCCCAACGGGGTACTTAGCTTTTAGAAGTCTTGGTAGTAGTAAAAGTATTCGGTAGTAGTAATCTCTGGATCTGACCGACCGGCACTTGCGAACAGCTTCTGCTTCGGGCGCCACGCGGCAAGAAAGACTGAGGAAAATGGCGTCGGCTGATGCCTTTATACCCGAACAACTGCAGCTATGACGTCGGGTGAAGTGCGACACCAGCCGAAGCCAGACCCAGACTTTGGAATCCGGCCGACCGAAGGGCTGCCTGACGACAGGACAACCCATTTGTAAGGACTGCAGATGCATCCTTGAAGGACATCTTGGGGATGCTCAATATCAGGCAAAGGCATCAAATGAGCTTTCACCTCGTCTCCTGCCTTGCCTACTTTTTGGCACTGCTCACAAGTCCTGCAGTACTCTATTACATCCCTGGAAATCCTAGGCCAATAAAAGTTCTGCACAATGCATCACTTGGTATGCTTTATGCCCATATGACCTGCAAAGGGAATATCATGGGCTATGGCTAGAAGTGCCAGACGGTAGGCTCTGGACACTATTAACTGCTGTTCTCTCTCACCCTCTATCCCTCCTTCAGGGGGTCCACTCTCTATACAGTAACCCTTTGTCCCAGTATACAGATTCTCCTTTTCCTTGACAATCAGGTGATTTACTGGCTGCCTCACTCAGGCCTTGTAATGTAGGATCTATGAGCTGAGCCTGTCTCAAGTCTTTGTAACCCTTCCCAGCTCCCCTTCTACAGAAGTCTGGCATTCTCTGACAGTGGTATCTCACAGTCAGCCTGGGTACTGCTACTCACCTCTGCCCATGCAGTCATTCTGGCCAAGGGAACATCAATAACCCATCAGCAGCTGTGGCTCACCTTTATTCTCACTGATACAGGCTAGCTCCCCCTTCCAGATGTAACCACCACACCAGTCCTGGATTCAAGTCTGCGGTCTGTGTCTGTCACCTCCCAGGCTAACAGACCCACATGCTTGTCTCCAAGCCTGACTACATGTCACTGCATTATCAAAAATATTCCCTATCAGGACATCTGCAAGGATATCCTCAAAAACACCTACTTGCTTGCTTACTTTTTCCACCCTCCCAGACAAGGTGAACCCTAGCCAAAGGTATTTGGAAAGTGGTCCCTGACTGGAGTAGACTGCCCAAGGAAGTAGTGCTCCTCTTTAACCACTGCAGGCTTCACAATGGTTAGGTTAGAGTCTGTCTCCCTCTTAGCAGTGACCTGTTTCTCATCTACTAAGACATGATATAACCTCTTGTGGTAGTTTGGTACCCTTGTTCCCTCCAGATAAGTTACTGTTGGCATTCTGTCATTCCCACGTAATGGCTCCCCACCTTGCCTCCGTGGACATCTATATGCCACATGGCCCCACTGGTTGCATTTAAAACATTTAACCCTTGGCCCTGGCTGTGCACCTGGACAAGTGGCATCCCCTGTTACTGGCGGACTCTGTTGGGGCAGTTTAGACTGACCACCATGAGTTCCCTTAGATCCATGAGCAGCACTGGGTATCCATTTCCTGTGCAGTGATGCCCAGCTTGCTAGATACATATCTCCCTTTTTTCCCAACTCATCTGCAGTATTGCATTGCTTATCTGCTAACCAGATTCTCATGTCCTCAGGTAAAGTACTAAAGGCTTGTTCCCTCACCAGAAGGTCTGCCAGCCCTTCAAAAGTAGTGACCTGTCACCCACTCACCCATCTATGAACAAAAGTGCTTAACTCAGCAATATATTCATACACACTTTCATCTGCCTTGTGTCTATGCTCTCAAACTTTTTTTCTATAAGCTTCAGGTGTTAACTTAAAACACTCTAATAAATAATTTTTTAACAGTACTGTAATTTCAGTATCCAACAATTTAGAAACAACAGTTACAGCTTTACAATGGAGTAAGGGGGTCAGGAACTATACCCAGAGCCCCCTTGGTCAATATTATACTGTTTACATACCATTTCAAACATATGAATAAAATTATCAAAATTATCACCCTCTGTAAATTGTGGAAGAAATTTACTGACCTTTAATGCTTCTGGAGTTCGGTTCCTCCCTTCCCCATTACATCTGTGACCCTGGTGAAGAGTTAGCATTTCCTTTTCATGTTGCCTCTTCCTCTCATTTTCTTCAGCTTCCAGACGTCTCAGTCTCTCTGCTGAGTCTAATTCCATTTGTTTCTCGTGACGCAGTCTCTCTGGTGATTCTAGTTCTCCAGTTCAAGTCTCCCTAACTCCAGACAGATTTTTAAGTCCCCTGTAGAAAGGTTGAACTGTCCATTTTCTGAGAGTTGCACTTCCCCAAAGCAGGCCTGGTTGTCCTCCTGGTTGCTGGTCTGTGATGCAGCTGTGACTATGGTTGCAATCATCTCTGCTTTAGTCAGGTTGGCATGCATCAGTCCTTTGTCTTGGCACATCTCAGCCAACCTTGCCAGCTAGCCATACTCCTCTGATAACAACTTTACCTGCTCTCCCTGACTAACTAATCCAACAAAAAATAAATAAAACCACTGTGATGTGAAACTCTGAATGTTTACTGTGTGGTTGACTCAGAGTACAAACACCTTCCTTAGTGATCCCTGTTTACAGGCTGCAGGAGTTCAATATTGACAATGTGATGTGGTGATCCCACCACAGCCAGCCAATAAATGTGACACCCCATCACTGGCCCAGTAATCACGGAGCCTCAATCCTCACCACTAGCACCAGTGGGGGACGTACACTGGGAGGATGACAGGTACACACAGTATTTCCAGATGCAGCTCTCTGCATCAAGTTCAATTTCCCTTAAGAGCACACAGAGACTACAGTCAGTGCAGGGCTGGTTTCTCCCTCTTTTTCCAGATCTCTAGTAAGACTCCCCACTGGCATAGCTATAGAGTTGAGATCTCAGCTGAGTGGCCAAGCCAAGACCTCCAACCCTCTCTCTCTGTCCAACCAGTTCTTTGTGTACCTGCCCATGTAGCTGGCAACACACACACACACACACACACACACGAGAAAGGCTGGCACAGGTTTACTAGCTATGCCCCTTTTGTAAGGTGGTTATTACTGCCACCAGCTACCTCTTTATCAGCTACTTTAAGACCCTTAACAAAGAGTGTCCAATCGTACTGTGTAATGTTACTATCAATACAAATGGCAGTTTAATCAAGAGCGAGGCTATTAGGAGTGGCCTACACAGGGTCGCCAAACAAATATGCAAGTACTCCCAGAACTTAAACATCTCTAGAGAGATGAGCCACAATGAACGGTTTAAATACATTAAATAATAAATAATAAAATAATAAGAAAATACTCAGTACATACAATTACATCAGCGTCCAAAATCACAGGAAATATTTAAACAACATTGCAAGATAGCTTCAAATAAACAAAGAAAACATCTAAGCTAAGCTTTGTTATATTCCTGACTATATCCACGAGAATTACTGTACCTAATAACTTACTTCACAGCAAGCAAGGCAGATGTGGTGAGTGAAGCTTGATGTTGCCAGGTCAAAGACAAAATACAGAATACTATCTCTCAGAAAGTTCTTAAATTAATATCTCAAATATTACTGCTGGGATAGGTTGCAGAATTACATCATTTCTTGTCATATGACACTATCACCAGGTGAAAACCCCACTTATGCAGCTGGCGCCATTTAGCATCTACCTGTGAAAATATATAGACAAGGATTTTCTGAGATCTAAAGCAGATCCTTGAATTCATAGAGCAATCAGAAATAAACCACTCCAAGCAAAAGCTTCATTAAAGCAGAGCTTTCGGGTAAAAACCCTTTTCTCAATGCTAAATACTATTACACAGAATAATCACCATTTAAATAAGAGCAAACAAGTATCACATATGACCACAGTCAACATATCACATGACACTGCATACTTTTTTTTTTAAATACATTAAATATTTTGTTGTTGTATTCTTACTAAAATACTAAAATAGGTTTAATACACAGTATTGTTAAGACCTGGTTCAAACTCTGCACATAATCTAACAATCCATTCATACTTTATTTTCAAAAAAATATTTAAATCACCCCCCCCCACCCGGTTCCTTTCACTACTATGTCTATTACCCTAAACTTAAAACAATGGTCCTCACCCTTGTTCATATGTCTGCTTAGAGCATTCTTGTCATTTAGCCTTATATCCAACCTATGCTCAATAATTCGCTCCTTCAGCCTTCTGGTGGTGTTCCCCACATAAAATGAAAAACATTTTACACAAGTGGCGAGGTACACCACATAGCTGGTATTACAACTAAGTATACTGCCTGTTGGTCACAGGATGTGTGAACACATTATTATTACCTCTTAAAATATTACTACAACTACAATTCATACACTTAAAAGTACCTTGCTTTGTAACTGTTTGTTGCTTGGCATATCCTTTAAAATCTTTATAACACAGCCTTCTTTTTAAGTTTTTAGTCTTCCTATAAGAAAAATAAGGCTTTTCATACAGAACTGTCTGCAGCTAAGGTACAACCAACAAAATAATCCAATTCTTTTTTATAATTTTTTTAAGACCACCTGTCCTTACACTAAAAGTAGTTATGTACCTAATTTTACTACAATGAACTCCCTTTTGTACCACTTCTTCTGCCCCCTTAGAAAATATGGGTTTCAGAGAGGTTTCTCTGTCCTTTTTTACCCCATCACAAATTCTAAGAAGTTGAAAATAAAGAGTATGAATGGATTATTAGATTATGTGCAGAGTTTGAACCTGGTCTTAACAATAGGTTCATAGGTAGGTAGTAGGCTACTGGCTCTAGGGCCTATACAAGCCTAGCCAAAAAGGTACTCTGGCTTTCGTCACCCAAGAAAATTATTTCCCTGTGCCCCTATCAAGCAGAACCACAGAAGTGATTCCCGGGGTGAATTTCCCATTACCCATCCAATCATCAAGACTCTTCTTGAAGAGTGCTAATGAGGAGCTCTGTTTGACATAGATAGGTAGTCTGTTCCAGAGTATGGGAAGTCTGGGGCAGGAATCTATCTCTCCAGCATGTTCTATTTATTGGGTGACAAGGTTTAGGTCCCTAGAGCGTGTAGCTCAGATGGATTGGGATTTCTTTAAGTGGAGCATGTCCAACAGCTCTGGGTTTGGCATAGCTTTGTATGTTAGGCAGAGATCGCCTCTGAGTAGGCGATATGCGACGGAATAAAGCTGGAGTTTTTTGAGTCGGTCTGCGTAAGGCATCTGCTTGAGGCCAGTAATCCTCTTTGTGAGATATTTGTGCGGCCTTTCCAGTTGTTGTAGATGTCTTGTGAGGTACATACCAAAAGGGGCGTTGTACTCTATAATGGGTCTAATGAGTGATGAGTAGAGGGGAACAATGGCCTCTTTTTTTTTGGATGAGAAACCTTTTGTGATGAGGTGTGCCCCCTACAAGGATTTCCTGACCACTGTGGCGATGTGATTATCAAAGGAGAGACTACTGTCCACCTGTGTGTCCCAAAGTCTCTTATCACACTTTCGGTGTTAAGTATGCTACCACTTATGTGGTAGTTCATGGGTACAGAATTTTTACCAAAGGGTATGACAATGCACTTTTTGGCATTGAGCTTGAGACCATGGCTTTGACACCAGGCATCTGTCTCAGTGAGGCCCTTTTGTAGGATGTCCACATCGTTAGGAGTTTAGAATATGGCTCCTAGTTTGCAATCATCTGCGGATTTAGTTAGCCAAAGACCTTCTGTGTTAGCCTGTACTTCAGAGAAGTAGATGCCAAACAGGAGAGGACCCAGGACAGAACCCTGTGGTGCTCCACTTGTCAGTTGTCTGAAGTCTGATTTGGAGTCTGCTACTTTCACACTGTGGGTTCTGTCAGTAAGCCAGTTGGCAATCCATCTTGTGACATAGGGATTTATACCTAGTGCAGTGAGTTTATCTATAATTCCAGAGTGGGAGATGGTGTTGAACGCCTTGGCGAGATCTAGACAGGCTGGTTGAACCACCTTACCCTCATCTATGGCTTTGGTGACTGCTTCAAAGAAGTCTATCAGGTTTAGGAGACATGATCTGCCTTTTACAAAACCGAACTGTGTGGGGTCCAGAGTTTGGAGATCACCAATTTCTTTGTTTATGAGTTCCATGAAGATACGTTTCATGGCCTTGCAGACCAGGCTAGTCAGGCTAATGGGGCAGTAGTTCCCAGGGTCTGTTGTGCCCCCCCCCCCCCTTTGTGGAGTGGGATAACCATCGCGGTGCACCATTCAATGGGCACAAAGCCTGAGGTGAGGCTATGATTGAACATGGTACTTAGGTGGGGTGCCAGTTCATTCTGTAGTTCGTGTAGAAGGCAGCCTGGGATGTTGTCAGGTCCCATGGATGCTGTGTTCTTGGCTTTGGAGAGTGAGGTTTTTACCTGTGCAGCCATGATTACAGGAACTTTGCATTCTTCCGGTATAAAGATGGGCCTTTTAGGGGGTGAGAGGGGGGTAACGTTAGCACTGAACCTATCTGCCAGGATGTTGGCAATAACAGTTGGTTCTGTATATTTAGTGCCATTGTGCTGTAACTCAAGAGCAGATCTGGGTGTTGCCATTGAGATTGACATAGCTATAGAATGCTTTGTGGTTGCCTTTAGAATCAGTGGTGATTTTGTTTTCATAACTAGCTTTGGAGGATTTTATGAGGGATCTCAGCTTCTTACTGAGGCTGACCAGGGAGTTCTTCCAATCATGGGATTTTACTCTTTTTTGCAACAGTTTCTTTCTTCTGTTGTAGAGTTTGTTTATGGCAGAAGACCACCAGATTGGCTTCCTTTTTTTGGAGGATATCATCTTGGTTCTGTTAGGGATAGCATTATCCATGTATTCGTGTAAGTGCTTATAAAGTGCATTTGTGTAGGACTCAGCAATTGTACCTCTATTGCCACTTCTGTCTTAAGAAGCGTGAAGTTGGCTTTGGAGAAATTTTTGATGGTTGTTTTCCTAATGGGGGGTGAGAGCAGGATGTGGATGTCTTGGGTGATTAGCTTGTGGTCAGATCTGACCTCTGGTGTGGAACACTGGTTGCCCATGTTGGTGAAGACCGGGTCTAGAATATTGCTGCCCCTGGTGGGGGTGTGGATAAGTTGATCCAAGGCATTGGAATTGATGATTTCCAGAAAATGTTGAGCAAAAGAGTTGGTACACAAGAAGTTTTCCCAATTAATAGTGGGGTAGTTGAAATCACCCATTATTAGGGTGTTGGGTTGTACCTTAATATTTTCCAGTGTACCAAGAAAAGAGTGGGAATCTTGGGGCATGGTGGGGGGGGGTCTGTAGCAAGCTATAATCTGGATTGCGGTTTTGCCCAGAGTTAGTTGAACTTGGATAATCTCGTAAGCATAATGCTGAGCAACTAGCTTAGAGGTGTGGATATCCTTAATGAATATGGACACGCCTCCACCTTTAGTGTTTCGGTCCAGGTTTGGTGGCCGAAAGGTATGGTATGAATTATAGCCTGGTAATGCAGGGGTGCTCTCTGCAGCTTTGAACCAGGTCTCTGTCACTGCACAGTATTGTAAGTATTAAACCTGTTTTAGTAAGAATATAACAAAATATTTAGTGTATTTTTTTTTTTAATTTATGCAGTGTCATGTGATATGCTGGCTGTGGTCATGCGATACTTGTCTGCTCTTATTTGAATGGTGATTATTCTGTGTAATGGTATTAGCACTGAGAAAAGATTGTTACCCGAAAGCTTTGCTTTAATAAAGTTTTTGCTTGACGTTGGAGTGGTTTATTTCTATTGTTATTTTTCCAGTTACCACAGTATCAACCTTATTACCAGTCAAAGAGCAATAAAACACTTCCAAGACAGTACAGAAAACTTCTTATTCTACACAGTGTGTCTGTTACTGCACTGAAATTGAAAGATAACATCCTTTTATTACGTGGCCATAAGGCAATTTATTTTCAACTATTTTTCTCAAGTTAACCTCTTGTGCTCCAGTTTCCATTGTTAAAATATATACATCTAAACAATTACAAACAGTGCAGGTACATTTCTGCTCTAATCCAGTAGGGCATGCTGTGTTTACATCTTTAAACAGCACTTTCTAAAATACTTGTTCAGCACATGTCTGTACAAACCATCTTATATGACATACAGTTCTAATACGTTTGTAACACAAAGCATATGAATCATGTTGATATTCACAAATGACATATAATTATTTACAAAATTCCAGACAGATGGGCTGACAGTATCTCCTTTCCTGAGTTACTTTGACAGGTGTATTGTGGTATTCAATGTTGGTTTTGTGTGCAATTCTCTTTCCTAGTGCTGCCATTTTTTGTACTACAGTATTCTTGTACAATACTTGTTACACTGCTACTGGTATAATGGTGCTGGCGTTATTCCTGCAGACATCTTTTCTTTCTTTCTGTGTTATATTTCAGAATAGCTTTAACAATCAGAATCTTTAGTTAGGCAAAGTTTCCTTTTTTCATTAATGTTTCTTTGGAGATTTACTTATTCTTTAAAATTTAGATTGGCTGTACTGTTACATGAAACAGGCTACTATACTGTACCTACATTTTCTGGCTTTCCCTAAAATATTTAAATGTTTTGAACTTCAGACACTGTTTTAGACATTAATATAATTTTTCACAAATGTATACAGGTACTGAAGGTTCTGTTGACTATATTCTAAAAAATGTCTCTGGGAGGTATTTACTGTGTTACCACAAACACACTGGGAACAAGTGTTCTTTTGTGGGTCAACCACAGAGCACCAGTGGACTTGCTAACAGTCTCACATTAGGCAAGTGGAAAGGAAGGGAATGAAAGCCTTAACTACAGTAAGAAGCCCTTTATCAGCTCACAATCATAATGATCAACGCTAAAATGCCAGCAAGTACAACCAGCCAATGCTGGCTTGGACACAATTTCTCATTTAATTCACTTTTAGCAGTCTTATAACAACAGCCTTCACTATGTTAACGCAGCACTAACCTTATCCTACTTCAATAACAGCCAGCTTACCTCTACATCATTTACCATCTCTTCCTCACTACACAGCACCTCATTTACACACCTATTTCATTACAAAATACTCCAATTACCACCCACCCTCTTTTTTGGACTTAAACATAAACATCTTACTCAAGTTCTTCGCTCCCAAATCCCACCCATCAGTCACTATCATCCTGTTGAAGGTGACATCCATCCTAACCCAAGCCCATTTTCATCACACCCAGTCTCTGCTCACAGAATCCACCTCCCAACCCAACTAGCCACGATTCCCACCCACACTGCATCGCCATCTTCTCTATCCTTACCCCCCCCATTCTCCCAAGAAAGTATCTATTCCATCCATCAATGTACAAAGCATATTGCATAAAGTTACTGACCTTCATGCATGGATCTCAAATTATTCCCCTCACTTACTAGTGCTATCAGAAACCTGGCTTAAACCTCATATCCCTAACACAGATATTCAACCTTCTGGCTACAACTACCAACTAGAGAGAACCACTAAAAAAGGTGGAGTTGTAGCAGTCCTATACTCTGACCACCTGACCCTCTCTCCTCTACCTGTTACTATACCAGACTTCCAACTTGCAGAAATTCTAATTCTAAATTGCCACCTAAACAACCACAGAAAGCTCACTATTGCCTCAATATATATTCCACCTGGTAAGAACATCCCTATCACTGAAAACATACTTTCTTGGGTGTCACAAAATACAGCCTGCGAAACTATCCTACAGTAGATGTAAACACTGACTGGAATACTCTTGATACAAACTGCCCTGCCCAAAGCATCAATTTATTTGGCTTTAATCAGCTAATTACCAACCCTACAAGACTTAACAAAAACTCCAATAACGGCACAACTCTTGACTGGATCCTAACTAGTGACCTCCATATCTACCATAACCCTAGAACATTTCCCAATGCCTTGGGTGATCACTTACCCATCAGTATACAAAGATATACTTCCCAGCTAAATAAATCACTTTTATACAAATACTGCAATAAACTCACTGACTTTAAACCTACCGTTCTCAATGACAGACTCTCTTCAATTAATTGGTCTAACTTACATTTACTTCGTCTCGCCAATGCTGTACTTGAATTCAATCGTATCTTTCTTGGCATACTCGACTCACTAGTACCCTCTCACAAAATAAGAATAAAATCAAACTATGCCCCTTGGCTCAGTAACGATACTCGTAAACTAAAACATAATAAGAGACTCTGCCTGGAAAACATGGCAAAAAAAAAAAAAAAAAAAATCCTCCACTCATCAACATGTATTTAAAGAAGTAAGAAACCACACCAAAAACAAACATACAGTGATAGGAAAGCATTCTACCTCACCTCAAGATGCAACTAATCCAACCCCAAAAACTTCTGGAGAAATATCAACTTAATCCTTCACCCTGGCAAACCTCAAACTCCTAGCCCTTACCCTAACCTTGCAGACCAAAACACTGTCTCTCTCCTTAACTATTTTTTTATCGACACTATTAGCAATCTAACGAATGCCAACAACAACCCCCCCCCAAAAAAAACACTACCTCAAAACACAAACAATAAAACCTGTTTGCACTCAAACCTATCGCAACCTCCTACATAAGGTCTCTCTTTTTAAAACTTAAACCTTGCTCTCTCTCTGCTGACAATCTACCCCCCAACATTCTCAAACTAGCAGCTAACACTATTGCCTACCCAGTCTCAATACTTAACAGATCTATTAAAGAAGCTACTGTTCCCAATATCTAGAAGTCCTTCTACGTGATTCCCCTTCACAAAAGTGGCAACTCCAACATCCCCTCCAGTTATAGACCCATAGCTATACTTTCCCCACTATCTCAAAATTCTCAGAAAATGCATACATAACCAGATACTGTAACTCCTCATCCACAATAACCTCCTGATTACTACCAAACATGGATTTCAACCCTACCACAGTACCTCTACAGCCCTTCTTTTACTCACACTATTGCTGAAGCTACGGATAACAACAAACTGGTCTCATGTCTGTCCTCAGACCTTTCAAAAGCATTTGATATGGTATCACACTCTAAACTACTAAACAAACTAACTTAAACCTGTCCACCGCAACTCTTTCTTGGTTCTCCAGCTATCTCACAGACAGACTACAATCAAATGGCAGTCTTCTTGTTCTACTTTTCTACCCGTACACACTGGTGTACCACATGGCTTTGTCCTACATCCCCTTCTTTTTAACTTCTTTACCATTGACCTCCATTCTTCCACTACCCACTCTACCCTCATACAATATGCAGATGACTCTACCCTGATCACATCCTCAAACTCAATCTCACAACTCCAGACACATATATAAAAATCTTTTCTTTCAATTGCAAGCTGGCTAAATGAAAATCATCTTATTTTGAATCCTAAACAAACAAAACTCATCCTCTTTCTCCCCAAGGCCACTGATCACCTTAAGCTCTCCTTCTCCAACTGTTCCCTGAATAGAACCACAATTAATTTTGAAACCCACACAAAATTACTAGGAAAAACAATTGATGACCAGCTAAAATTTGATTTACACATCCAGCAACTGAGTAAAAAAAAACTAATCAAAAACTTGGTCTCCTATATCACAATACAAATGTTCTATCCTCCGATTTCAGACTCTCTCTGGCCCAAGCCTACTTCCTAGCCTCCTCTATGGAGCTCCAGTTCTTACTAACCTTCAATCCTGCCTTCCCTCCAAACTGGAACAAACTTACAATAAAATAGCAAACTTGCTGCTAACTTATATAATTCCACCCACCACCGCCTTGCTCTCAATAAGCTAAACTGGAATGAATTTCCACATCATCCCAAATTATCTCAACTCCATATAACCCACTTCCTTCTCAATAAGTCCACTGCTTGTCCCTATCTCTCCAGTCTAGTCACCTATTATACCCCTTCCCATCCCTTGCGCAGTATTAACAACTTCCTTCTTCAAGCTTATAGGTCCAAAATGAACACCGGCAATCTTTTATATAAATCCTCCATAAAAAAATTCTGAAACAACCTCCCTGCCAATTTACGTAGCATTAAACAAACTAGCAGCTTCAAAAATTAACTAAAAAACTTTCTCCAGAAAACATGGTTATGCCCCTGCCAGGACCCTACTCAATTCCTTTCTGCCATCTGTGTCCCTCACTTTTGAGCACTAAGCTTTCTGGCTCTGCTCCGTTTAGATAATGCTACTGAAGTATATAATCTGTATGGATTTTTCATGTGTATAACATAATTCCTTGTGTATTACGTTTCATTTTCTTTTTTCATATTTATACAAAACTGCGCCATGGTACTATGTACATACAGTGCAACAGAAAAGTATTTGCCCTCTTCTTGACTTTTTATTTTTTTGCATTTTTGTCACACTTAAATGTTTCAGATCAAACAAATATACATTTTAGACAAAGATAACCCAAGTAAACACAAAATGCAGTTTTTAAGTGATGATTTTATTTATCAAGGAAAAAAATATCCAAACCTACATGGCCCTATGTGAAAAAGTAATTGTTCCCTAAACCTAATAACTGGTTGTGCCACCATTTGCAGCAATAACTGCAATCAAGCATTGGCGATAACTGGCAATGAGTCTTTCACATTGTTGTTGAGGAATTTTGGCCCACTCTTCTTTGCAGAACTGTTGTAATTCAGCCATATCGGAGGGTTTCCAGGTATGAACCACCTTTTTAAGGTCATGCCACAGCATCTCAGTTGGATTCAAGTCCGGACTTTGACTAGGCCACTCCAAAACCTTCATTTTGTTTTTTTTTAAGCCATTCAGAGGTGGACTTGCTGGTGTGTTTTGGATCACTGTCCTACTGCAGAACCAAAGTGCGCTTCAGCTTGAGGTCACGAACTGATGGCCGGACATTCTCCTTCAGGATTTTCTGGTACAAAGCAGAATTCATGGTTCCAATCACAGCAGGTCGTCCAGGTCCAGAAGCAGCAAAGCAGCCCCAGACCATCACACTACCACCACCATGTTTGACTGTTAGCATGATGTTCTTTTTCTGAAATGCTGTGTTACTTTTACGCCAGATGTAATGGAACACACACCTCCCAAAAAGTTCAACTTTTGTTTTGTCAGTCCACAGAATATTTTCCCAAAAGTCTTGGGGCTCATCAACATGTTTTTTGGCAAAAGTCAGATGAGCCTTTATGTTCTTTTTGGTCAGCCACCTTGAAACTCTGCCATGCATGCCATTTTTGCCCAGTATCTTTCTTATGGTTGAGTCATGAACACTGACCTAAACTGAGGCAAGTGAGGCCCACAGTTCTCTAGATGTTGTTCAGTGTTCTTTTGTGACCTCTTGAATGAATCATTGCTGCGCTCTTGGGGTAATTATTTAGGCTGGCCACTCCTGGGAAGGTTCACCACTGTTCCATGTTTTCTCCATTTGTGGATAATGGCTCTCACTGTGGTTCGCTGGAGTCCCAAAACTTTAGAAATGGCTTTGTAACCTTTTCCAGACTGACTGATGTCAATTATTTTGTTTCTCATCTGTTCCGGAATTTCTTTAGATCGCAGCATGATGCCTTCCTTTCTGGGATCTTTTGGCCTACTTCACTTTGTCTGACAGGTTCTATTTAAGTGATCTCTTGATTCAACAGGTCTGGCAATAATCAGGCCTGGGTGTGGCTAGTGAAATTGAACTCAGTTTCCCAAAAATGTGAATAACCACAGTTCAAGATTTAACAAGGGGGACAATTACTTTTTCACATAGAACCATGTAGATTCGGATGATTTTATTTAAGGGAAAAAAAGCACTTAATAACTGCACTTTGTGTTTACTTGGGTTATCTTTGTCTAATATTTAAATTTGTTTGATGATCTAAAACATTTAAGTGTGACAAACATGCAAACAAATAAGAAATCAGGAAGAGGCAAATACTTTTTCATTGCACTGTATATTGTGAAACTGTCTTTGTTACTTTTTGTGAAACCTATTACTGCAAAATACAATTGTCATTATTTTTTTTCTTGGGAGCTTTTCTCCACGGGTCTCCACTGAAAATGGGCCTGTGTTCAGTTCAGTTGTACCAACCTACTTAAATGTGAAACAAGTAATATATATATATATATATATATATATATATATATATATATATATATATATGGGTCTCGGATGTTTGCTCGAATGAGCAAACGTCCGAAACCCAAACGTCCGGGCATACCTAAGCAAAAGTGCTTTTCACCAAAGAAGCACTTTTGCTTAAGTATGCCTGTTGCTGAGGCTGTATTATGGTGCGGATAAGGGAAAATTCCCTTTTCCCCACTGTAATGCAGTCTCGGAGGGAGAATATTAAAGTAGGGGGGGGGTGTGGGGGGGTTTCGATCAAAGCGCTTTCGTTAAAGTGTGTTCGGTTGTTATGGATTTGGACGTTTGCTCATTCCAGCAAACGTCCTATATATATATATATATATATATATATATATATATATATATATACACATTATATATATAGAGAGAGAGACATTCCTATATACATATACATATATATATATATATATATATACACACACACACATATATATATTTATATATATATATATATATATATATATATATATGAGAGAGAGACACATATTCCTAATTCATGATGTATACAAGTGGGGGCAACATGCAAATTCAGTGTTATATCATAAATTGTGCACTACAAAAAAGAGACATTTGGTATGAGTTTGCCTAGGGAAACAATGCCAGATAACTGGCGACCGGATGGATGACTTGCATCTGACAAAAACTGATATGACAAATTGTGGTCTTTCACAGACATAAAATGTTATGGTTATATGCATACCTGAAACTAAGTTCAGTGACTAATAGTGTGGGGGTCTGGCTGGGAAATAGAGAGTGATGAAAAATGAAGTCGTTCAAAAGCTATACCCATTTTACTCAGGAAAAAAAATCAGTTCCTAGTCATGTAACAGCATGACAGGTTGCACTTCCAAAGAAGAAATGTCTTGATAAGCTGTATGATGGCTATCCTGATTCACCACAGCCTTCACAGGAATGCATTTTAATTGTGCCACCCAATTATTTATTTAATGTATAAAAAATACAAATGTCTGCATTTACATTAAACCTAATAAAAGACAAGCAAGAAGGAGGATTGAGAAAAAAATGTTAATATGTCTGGCAGTGAAGACATCACTCTTTTCATAAACTCTGACCAGGAGAACATACAAAAGGTGAGTAAACCCACAGCTTATGATTTACTGGTTTGATGGACCCTCCTTGAAGAAGACAAATATTTATTAAGTCGGGTTTACTGCTGACCAAGTCTTATCAACTTGACAAAATGAGGAAAATTTATATTCAGGTTGACCTATCTTGTATAAATCCAGGTAATTTATTTATTTTGGATATCAGATAAGGATTACTACATTCATCATTAGTGTCCTGGACAATCTTCTTTCGGCTTTTCCCGGTTAGGGGTCGCCACAGCAGATCACCTTGTCCGCACATTAATTGGCAGTGGAGTTTTACAGTGTCGAGTTGCCAGCCCGGCGCCCAACCTTCCACAGAAGGCACACTCACACACACACCTAGGGCCAATTTGGAGTGTCCAATCCACCTGAAGCATGTCTTTGGGATGTGGGAGGAAACCGGAGCACCCGGAGGAAACCCATGCAACCACAGGGAGATCATGCAGACTCCGCACAGAAGGCACCCCAGCCGGGGATCGAACCGGAGAACCTCTTGCTGTGAGGCAGCAATGCTAACCACTGCACCACCGTGGCCGCCCATCATTAGTGTCCTGGACAATAATATGCCAAATAATCAGCTCGTAATACTTCATTCAAGCAGAAGTTTCATATTATTTATTTGTGAACTCTGCAAACAAAACATTTTGTCAGTTATAACTAAGAACATGCTTTTCTTTATTGGATTACCTTAATGTTAACTACTGCATTAGTTATTTGTAAAGGGAAGAACTTTCAATTTCAGATGGTATCTGGCATTTTCAAAATATATTGCAATGAATGAGGCAAAGTCTTCTCAAACTATTTCTTTGTTGATCCTGAAGCACGAAAGACAGAGTTAACATTTTCAAAATAATTATTTTAGCAAAAGAACTGTGCAAACATTTCTTTTGGAATCAATATGTATATTAAAAAGGATATAATAATGTAAAGTTTAATTATGTTAGATAAAATTTTCTGCAGTGTGGCTTGTCAAAAAACAAAAATGACTGGCAAACTGGACATGATGGGGTTAAATATGTGGCAGTTACGGTGGTGCTTCACATCATACCTAACTCTGTCTGTCCCATACACCCATGCCCTAACTTTTCATGTATTTAGTTAACTGTATTAAAAGGCTAGCTGCCTCACTTGAATGTAAACATTTTTTGTACATATAAAATATGTTTGCATATAGATGGTGCATGTTTTAAACCAACTGCCATATTGTTTGTTGTACACAGCAATATCAAAAGGGCATCTGGCTACTCTTGCACTAATGCGCTTTGCATTTGTGAAAGATGATGACAGCTTGTAATGCACTGCACTGCACTTTTCACCATCTATTAACTTTTGACTTTCTACAGCAATCTCTCACCAACACACCCACCTTACTTATTAATCTCACTCAACCTACTCAGTCTTCTGATGGTATTTACAAAAACACTATCAAGTCAACACAAACACGATAGTCGCATGACTTTTGCAGTTTACGGCTATGATGGGAAATGGTTGGACAAAGACAGTGACAGCAATGCAATTCCATCTTGCACCTTACGAGTGACATGAAGTACCACATTTCTCAGCACCTTCATTGGGCCTTCCCTACTCTGTTCATATGCTTACAGACTAACAGCAGCCTTTACAGCAATGTACGGGACTGGAGCAGTGGTTTACTTCCCAACAGCTCTTATGCACAAAGATGGCTGGGGTAAAATGCTCAAGTAAGTGCCGCAACAGGAGGAAATACCTTTATAAAGTTTCACCTTTGAAACCTTGAGCAATATTTCAATGTCTAGGTTGAGCCATTAACTAGTATGAAGTTAGTACATTGTTTAAACTTATTTTGAATAAAAAACATTTAAAATACAAATGAAGTGCAAATGAATTACAGTTCAGATATTTTTTTAAGCAAGATGACTCAAATTTTTAAATTCTGCAAGAAAACAGAAAATTTATTTTATACATTTTTCACTGAAACAGATGAAAAAAATGGCAGCTTAAAAACAAATTCATAAAGAAAAATATCAGGTAAGTAGGCAGATAATAGCAAACTGTTAGACCTACCATCAATATGCTACTACTGTACATCATAAATCTTACAGGACATTTAAGGTTGAACTCTCAGTGGACATTTGGGGTTGGTGTAACTGATCTCTGTGACTGCAACAGAGGAAAGGATAGAATTTTGATGATGAAGACACAATACACATTTTCAGAAGCAAGGGAAACTTGTGAGTGATATTCTAATGTACCTGAACAAAAACAGCTACTATTATGAATGAAATAGTTATATTTTTTAAATGCTAAAGTGGTAGGCAAAGGTGGTCTACAGAACTTCATAATATAAATGTGTATGACTTAAAGGTTGGCTGACTTACAATAAACAAATTACTTCAGTTCTTCTACCTGTACACTGGAAAACCAGCATATCCTCTATTTATTAACTGTTAATTTTTCAGTACTACAGACTGCTATGCAAGCTGTGTTGACAGATTCAAGCCACCTTATATTTCTCTCTGAACATAAATATTTAATGAGGAAGCCTACTTATCTTCTTGAGTAATGTGCATTACCTCATACTTCAACTGAAAGTATGGGACCCTAAAAGGTTCAATCAGAGGTCATCTGCAAGGACACATTGAAGAACAGCATTGATTACAAACCAAGACAGCCATGGGAATACTCTTCCAATGTCAAACAGCCATTAAAAGCACTTAAGAGAAATCACACAAGAGCTTATGGTACTATATGCACATGACATGAAGGTTTCAGTTTGCCCTTTTCTGCCCTACTAGGGAAAATAAAGCATATCTGACAGGCAGACATAACAACCTTGGTACCAACTAACAAAATTACCTTCTTCAGGGCTCACTCAAAGAAATTTATACTGATTATTCCTTTCTGACGGACCTGACAAATTTCCAGTCATTATAGACTTTTTTTTTTTACAGACACATTTACTACATTCAATTAAAAACGAGCATCTGGTCACATTTACATACCTTGCAAGTCTCAATGCTTTCCTGGGTGTCGAGTAATACTTTGTTACAGAGCTGCTGAGATTATATGTACTTGTGTTAGTTTTTCAATGTTTCAGTCCCTAGGCTTAAATACAACCTCTCTGCTTTACAAATATTGATGCAAATCATCATATCAGCAGAAACTGATGCCACAACACATAGCCAAACAATGCACTGCTACTAGTACAGTGACCAAACAAAAACTCTACAGGAAAAAGACTCAACAATGTTCCAGAAAGATTAATAATGATACCACAAAGTAGACATAATTTCAGTATTTTTGCAAACTCTACATTAAAAAAAAAAAAAACTGAGGTATGTGTTTTTTCAGTCCACATTCTGGAAAAATGATACACCCCTTCTCTTCCTTATACTAACGGACACATTATTCAGTTAGGGTTGCCACTTTTTCAAATGCCTAAAGTGGGACGTTTTTGGTACAAAGGACAGATTTTGCAGGGCAAAACTTACCGATGGCCAGTACAAAGGACAGAACTTCACTTTTTTGCTTAAATAAAAGCTTATTCTTGTAGCATTTTAGTTGCTTATTCTGTTTCTTATAACATTTAGGTGTTTCAGATACAGAATAACTGTTTTATGCAACTATTACATAAAATATAGGAAATAATTTTGTCCTAAAATCTCAGGACATTTGCCATTTTTACAATTATTTTGCAGGACACAACTGCCCAAAGAGGGACTGTCCCTCGCAAAGTGGGACAGGTAGTAACCCTATATTCAGTGTCACTTGGCTAGAAGAGCAAATTTTCAAACAGCATCCAGGAAAGCTGAACGCTGCCATTTAGTGGTTGGATATCTATGTTATTGTGGTAAGTAAAAAGATGTTGCTAGATGTAAAAAAAAAAAAAAAAAAAACTGTCAAAATTAAAATAAAGTAGCCTTAAGGTGGCTTAAAGTAAGAGGCAAGTGGAGTGGTAGTTCTTCCAAGAGACAATCTGGAGAATATGGTCTTGCTTCATTTGCAAATCCATCACTGTTATAAGGCAAGAAGTGATTTTTCACTTGAAAGAGTCAGTCAAAGGTTTTTGGGACATTGTTAGCCATCATAAGACCTGTAAAACTTCTACCAGTGCCCTAGACAGTACCAACAATATACAGAAGTTGAATCTTTATGTCAGAGAAAACCTGGCCTCTTTTCTGGAATAATGAGGTGACAGTGTTTGCAATAGTTAACAGTTTTCAGAAGGCAACTTTATCTTCATGGTTTGTGGATGATGGGGTTTTATGGATAAGGAGCCCTGCATGAGTGATACCCTATTTATTGACATTTACTTAACCTGTGGTGATCTCACATTCAAAACTGAATGTTGACAAAACTGTAGCATTTCCCTTGAATTCTGCATGTGGAGCAGTCAGACCCATACTTTTGTTTTGGTCAGATAGCTACTGAATGCAAGTACTTGGGCATCATTATGCTATGTGCATTAAAGAGTATGCTAAGCAACAGGAATTGCAAAATATTATATGAGAATAATATGAAAGATAAAATAATAAGTGGACGACCCTTTATCTTTACCCTTTATGTATCAGATGCAAGCTATTCAGATGGTGCTTTTTATCCAATGCATTACTTTACATTCGTCACCTCCTTCATATGGTCAAAATGGGTTGGACAGAGAAGATTAAAAAGGTTTTCAAGAACTGATCTGACAATTTTCCCACCAGGGTAAATCAAAGATACCTAAATTACAGGGGAATTAGGTATTACCAACTTACTAATCCATGGTAAGGCTTCAGTAGATTGGCAATTCTTACGCACAAGGTCGACCAACAGACTGGTATGGTTCTGGCTGGAATTGGATCTTCATCAAGCTTATCATCTGACTAGAACTGAATTCAAACATGGTCGCGGATCGGAGTGGGTAAGTGTTATGGTGGATGAAACAATGTAGTAATTTTATGGTATTATCCAACGTAATAGGTTGGGTAATGATTTGGTACAATGATCACTTTCGGATAGGCAATGACCCAATTTGCTGGCAGAATTGCTTTCAGGAAAACATTTTTTATAGGCCAGATCTATAAGACCAATTTTAATCAGTGGAATGAATCAGGGAAGTTGTACTGGTGGCAATACCTACAACTTTCTTCTAAGATAAGGGAATTGTTTAAAAAAATCACCAAGATTAACCAAGATAAATTTCTTATGTATAGCCCTTTAACCAAGTTTAAATTCTCTACACATAGAATGGTGAAATTGTCTGAATTATACTGATTATGGTAATGTATATTACTGCCTTAACAGATTAAGATCAAGAAGAATTGGTTAGCCTTGCTAGGTAAGCAGCTACAGAATACAGATTGGACAGAAATATAGAGAGGATATAGTAATCCTTTACATCTCCCATCTCTATATCTTGTATTTTTCAAGTTGGCTAACGTGGTAACAGGGCTCCATTCTGGTTGTGGAAGAAGATGGTCAGCCTCACGAAACTGCTGGAGGTGTAATACTGAAAAGGCTGACTATTTCCATATTACATAGGATTTTTCAGTTGTGCATTCAGTTTGGATCAAGCTATATTATGGTGTGAAAATCTCTGATGGACATGTTGGATTGGAGGGATAAAGCTTTCTGGTTACTTGCTTTGCACAGTGCAAATGATCGTTGGACATGCTACACCTAAAGAAATCCCAATCCCTCTGAGCTACATGTTCTAGGGACCTAAACCTTGTCACCACAATAAACAGGACATGCTGGAGGAATAGATTCCTGTCCCAGAGACTTCCCATACTCTGGAAAAGGCTACCCATCTATGTCAAGCAAAGTTCTTCATTAGCACTCTTCAAGAAAAATCTTGATGAGTGGATAGGAAATAGGAAATACACCCCGGGGATCACTTCTGTGCCTCTGCTCGACAGTGGCACAGAAAAATAACTTTCTTGGGTGGCGTAAGCCAGGGAACCTTGTTGGCTAGGCTTACATAGGCCCTCGGGCCAATAGCCTAGTACCTTCCTATGAACCTAGTTAATGTATTTGTTAAGATTAGAATCATAGCTGCAGGAGTCCCTGTGGACTATGATGTTTGCAGATGACATTGTGATCTGTACTGAGAGTAGGGAACAGGTGGAGGAGACCCTGGAGAGATGGAGATATGCTCTAGAGATAAAAGGAATGAAGGTCAGCAGGACTAAGACGGAATATATGTGTGTGAATGAGAGGGAGGAAAGAGGAATGGTGAGGATGCAAGGAGTAGAGGTGGCGAAGGTGGATGAGTTTAAATACTTGGGATCAATAGTTCAGAGTAACGGTGAGTGTGGAAGAGAGGTGAAGAAGAGAGTACAGGCAGGATGGAGTGGGTGGAGAAGAGTGTCAGGAGTGATTTGTGACAGACGAGTACCAGTAAGAGTGAAAGGGAAGGTCTACAAGAGGGCAGTGAGACCAGCTATGTTATATGGGTTGGAGACAGTAGCACTGACAAAAAGGCAGGAGTTAGAGCTGGATGTGGCAGAGTTAAAGATGTTAAGATTTGCACTGGGTATGACGAGGGTGGACAGGATTAGGAATAAGTGTATTAGAGGGTCAGCCCAGGTTGGAAGGCTTGGAGACAAAGCCAGAGATGCAAGATTACGTTGGTTTGGACATGTGCTGAGGAGGGATGCTGAGTATATTGGGAAAAGAATGCTAAGGTTGAAGCTACCAGGTAACCGGAAAAGAGGAAGGCCTAAGATAAGGTTTATGGATGTGGTGAGAGAGGACATGCAGGTGGTTGGTGTGACAGAGCAAGATGCAGAGTACAGGAATAAATGGAAACTAATGATCCGCTGTGGTGACCCCTAACGGGAACAGCTGAAAGATGATGATGAGAATCATAGCTGCAGTTATTTTCTGAGCAGTTCTAGAAAAATATGGACTTGGACCATAAGGGAAGAGGTTCCCTTTTTTAACACAGGCATCTTAGTAGAACTTACAGGAATACGATTTCCTCCCTCAAGGGTAATTTTTAGTCTACATTTTTGCATTGTTGGGATCAAAAATTTGAAGCCAAATGTTGAAGGGGGAGGAGGTTGGACTGTTTACCTTAGATTTTTCTTTACACTACTGCTAAACAGGAGACTAACTCTTCAGGAACTATAAGAGGTTAGCAGCTGACAACAATAGGGAAGGAAGAAACTTCACCTATAGGATTCAAACACCATCAGGCTAGAATTAATCAAGAAAGCACACTGAGGTTGTATTAAATGTACACCTTTTGCAAAAGCTGGGAAGATGGTGAATGCACTTAGGACTGTGGGAGCAGCTACTCAAATAAGTAAGATGAAAGTCACCGTCAAATGACTTGTCTGGGAAAGGAATGAAAAACTGATGTGGCAATGGTCTGAATCATTTGGGCAGGGGTCTTATATGTAAACTGCAAGCACAGAAATGCACTAGGAGGTGCAATAGGTAAGACAAGGATGCACCGCACTCAGGAGTTTGAAGTAAGGTTAACTGGTGTCTCTCTCAGGGTAAGGACTTCCTTGGTGACTGGAGATGGATACAATTTCAAGGATGCAAGCCTATACTGGTGGAATGGTTTGCTTCTGCAGCACAAACAAGGATTGAATGTAAACACTTCATTAGCAAGCATTTAAGCTACAAAAGTGGACAGGCACACCAAACATAAAAAAAGAAAACAAAACAAAAAGAAAGATGATCTGGTTATAAGAAAATGAGAACAAGGATCATAAAAGTCCAGACTTGCAAAAGAAATTCCCTAAAGTTAGTGCCATGGAGTATCGGGATAAAGCCCCAAGTACAACTCAACTTTCCAGGTTTGGGCAGCAAACCAAGTCACAAAAGGAACTGGCTGGGGAAGGATGAGACTGAGTGGCGATCGTAAGCTTGCCATTCTTTTTGGGAGGGATGTGGGAATATCACTCCCTTTTTGTGACACTTGGTAGGTGGTGCAGTATCACGCTGGATATTTGGGGAAATGGCAGGAGCACCAGTTTGTAAAGAAATGCACAATAGTCAAGTTCAGGCATGCACATTTACTAAAACAAGCATGTGTACACCGAGTCATATCCAGTGTAACAAGCACTGCACTGTGCTTGCCAGCCCCTACAGTGCAGTAACAGGAGAGCATACAAAAATCTAAGACCCTCCAAAATGGCAGCCACAACTACCTGGTTCTCAGTTCCCAATGGCATCCGAAGTATGCGTCACTGAATCCTCCCTGCCCCCAGGAGGAGTAGACCCCACCATGGGGTGATATGGGATATTTTCTATTGGTGATTAGAGAACAGTGAATGGGTTTATAGTGGAACAAGCAAGTCTTGTCGATTAGCAGGGGCCTGGGTATAAAAATAATGCAATAAAACAAAAACATGAAGTCCCCAAATTACTAATCTTGGCAGAGAAGCACTGTTTGGATATAACACCAGCCAAAAAGACAAAGTATATAAAGAACAATGGGAGGGATATTAGCATGCCAAGAATGATACTATACAGGCAAGAAGGTTAACCTTAGAAAAGCAGCAGCTTTCCACACAAGTATCAGGAAAGCAAAGGGTTCTTCACCCATCTCCCTTAAAATGGTAGCCTACATGCACTGCAAAATCTGGTCAAGCAGACTGCACATATAATGCTCAGTAATGTATCCAATAATCTGCAGCTTTAACAAATAGTAGGAAAGTACAGCTATGTACACTTACCATAAATATAGATGTTCGAGTCTATTCACTGTTGGAGTCATCACACTTGGGTTATCCTGCCAGGGCTAGCCCTCAGTCAGCCTGAATACCAGAGGCTTAGTATTTCTGCGTCGGTTGCTGTCACTCCAGGACTGAAGTCAGGTCATCAATGTTATAAAATCAGGCAGCCAACACCATTACATCAGTTTTTCTTGCCCCAAATGTCAGGAGGCCTCAAATAGGAAGCTAGGTTATGGTGGAAGAACACCACCAGTAGAAAGTAAATACCAAAAACACTTGAGTGAGGAAGAGAGAGGAGTGAGAGAGACAAGTGGGATGGAGGGTGAGAAACCAGGACTGCAACAGTGAATACACTCGAACATCTACATTTATGGTAAGTGTGCACAACTGTACTATGTTCTGCATGTTTCACTGTTGCAGTCATCACACTTGGGTTGATTCCCAAAGCTGAAGGCAGTCAAGAAGAGTTGGGGCTGGCTAGTATGCCCTGCAACACTGCGGTTGCAAAGCCTGCCCCGGATTTGGAAAAGACAGGCAGGTGGTAATGCTTGGTGAAGGTATGAACAGAACTCCATGTTGCAGCCTCCAGGATGACCCTGGTAGGGACACCTCTGAGAAAAGCTGCAGAGGTAGAAGTTGCCCTTGTGGAATGTGTCCTGACCCCCTGAGGGGGTGGTTCCCCATGGTGTTTGTAACAGAAATGGATGCAGTGTGCTATCCATTTGGCGATGGTTTGTTTGGACATGGCCTTGCCCTCCGCACCTGCTGCAAAGCTGACTAGTAACTGGTCAGTTTTCCTTAAAGGGCTTAGTCCTATCCATGTAGAATCTGAGCTGTCTGTGCACATCTAAAGAGTGCAGGATCCTTTCCCCCTTATTTTGAGGCTTAGGGAAAAAAGGTGGGCAAATGAATAGATTGGTTGAGAGCCACACTGGACACCACTTTATGCATGAAAGTTGGGTTAGTCATGAGGGAGACCCTGTCAGCATGAAACATGAAGGGTCCAACAGCCATGAGTGCTTGTAGCTCAGACACTCTTCTAGCTGAAGTGATGGCCAGAAGCAAGGCTGTTTCCAAGAGAGGAATTTTTTTTTTCAATAATTCGTCTTTTATTATTTTTCAATTACATACTACACACTACTATATATATATATATATATATATATATATATATATATATATATATATACAATATGTACAAGATTGCTTCCAAAAGTTACACAAACAAATGTTAAGAAGGAAACATAACATAAAAGAGCCATCAATCTGTATTATTATTACAATCTATATCTAATCTAAGATTGAATCTGACTTATAAATATGTATCCTAAGTAACAGTGGATAAGAACCTCTAGGCGAGCACAATATTAAAAATTTGCTCCCATATTTTAACATTATGTATACTTTTCTTATGGTCATTAATTAACAATTTGTGCGCTAATATATGTCTTATTGCTAGTGATCTGAAATTTTCCCAAGATGTCTGGGTCGGGTTCAACCAGTTTGAAGCTATGTATAGTTTCATTAATAAACAAATATTCATGATTATGATCCTTTTTGATTTATCTAAATTATCTGGGGGAATATGTAGGATCATAAATTCCCAAGAGAGTGTTGAATGTTGGTAGCCCATTTTCTGTAATTGAAATTTTAACGAATTCCAAAGTTTAAAATGCATTTGCAACTCCAGAACATGTGAAACAGGTCAGCTATCTGGTCTATGCAGTATGGACAATTAGGAGAATTTTTTGAGTCAAATTTATGAAGAGTAAGACGGGTATAATAGGCATTGTTAAATATCATCAATTGTGTGAATAGTAATTTTTGGAGGGATACTGACTTTAATGTTAGCTTAAATGCATCCAAAATCTTGCTGTCCTCAACTAATATTAATTTTTCCCTCCAGTAATTCGATAAGAGAATATGTTTATTGTGTTTCATCTCTTTTATCAGTTTATATGAGGTAGTTATATATTTTTTGTCTTGTAACAGAGATTCTCACAGATTGCGACATATATTTAATTCCTCTTCTTTAAACTCAAAGTTATTAAAATAGTTTATAGCTAGATCTTTTAATTGTCTCATGATAATTAGATATGAAATAGGAAGACTTTTCTCTCTTAAAATATTGTGAACTGATATCCCCAGCAAGGGGTAGAACCAAGAGAGGAATTTTAACTCTGCTGAAGCTGCAGGCTCAAAGAGGGGTATAGCGTGAGCTTTTCCAACACAAAGTTAAGGTCCCAAACTGGGGTAGGAGCTCTTTTGGGTGGCCTTAAGTTGTTAGCCCCTCTTAGGAACTTGCCTGATGAGAGGGTGAGAAAAGAGAGGTGGCTCTGTGCTGTAATGAGCAGAGATGGCAGAAGCATGAATTTTAATAGAAGAGAAGGATAAGCCCGTGTGAAGTAGGTCTGCTAGGTAATCCAGGATAAGTGGTAGGGAGGACTTTGCTGGGTCGGCTCCTTTAGCCTGGATCCAGGAGCAATACCTTTTCCACTTGTCAGCATAGGATTTACATCTGGCTTCACGTATAACGTCCAGGACTTGCTTACTTAGGGTGGCCACTGGAGGAGAGGTCAAGGAATAAGCCAGGCTGCCAGGTTCAGGGTCTGAAATTGTGGATGCAAGAATTCTCCATTCTGCTGGGTCAGGAGAGTTGGAATCTGAGGGAGGTGCCATGGAGGCAGCGGTGACAGACTGCGCAGTAGTGGGTACCAGTGTTGGCATGGCCAGTCTGGGGAAATCAGGATTGCTCTTGGTTTTTCCCCCCTTATTTTGAGTAGTACCCTTGTAAGAAGAGGTAGAGGGGGAAATGCATAGATCGAGAGGTTTGCCCATTGGAAGCACATGACATCCACTTTCAAGGCCTTGCTGTAAGGTTCCCTGGTGCAGAATTTGCTGAGCTGGTGGTTGTTGGGGGAGGCAAAGAGGTCCACCTTCGGGGTACTCCATTTCTGGGTTATGAGGCTGAAGGTGCTGTGGTTTAATTGCCACTTGTGTGGGTCTAGGAGGTTTCTGCTTAAGTTGTCTGCCAGAGAGTTTTGGTTGCCTGGCAGGAATTGTGCTAGCAGATGAATTTGCATAACTGAAGTTGTGTGCCAAAGGGTCATGGCTAGCCTGCAGAGTGGATAAGAATGAGTTAAGAATGAGTTTCTCCCTGCTTGTTGATGTACCACATCACTGTGGTGTTGTCCATTTTGATTACAAGAGGCCCCGGAGAGAGTAGGGGTCTGAAAGCTGTCAGAGCATGCTGATCAGCTAGCATCTCTTTTTGGTTGATGTGCAGATGTATTTGATTTGGGATCCAGTGCCCCTGAAAACACCTGCTATCCAGGTGCGCACCCAAGGCATAGTCTGATGCATCTGTGGTTAGGGTCTGGGCGGCGTAGGGTTGTGAAAAGTGGAAAAGTGAAGGCCCTTGTTGTGGTTGCATGCTGCTGCCCACCAAAGAAAATATTTCCTTAGACAAGTTATCACAAGTCTGATAGTTTCCAGGTCCTGAGAGTGTTAACACAAAAGGCTTCTTTAGTACCATTGAAGTTTCCTCATATGCAGTCTGGCATATGGAATTAGTAGAATGCAGGAAGCCATGAACCCTAGAGCTTGCAGGATTTTCCTTGCGGATAACTGGGTTCTGGTGGCTAGTTGAGAGAAGCAGCCTGTCTGACAGGCTTGTTTTTCTGGAGTAAGGAATGCCATCTGGGATGCTGTGTCCAGGCTTGCTCCCAGGAATACAATTTTTTGACTGGGGACTAGTTTGGATTTCTTTTCATTTATAGTGTACCCCAGTGAAGTCAGTAGGTCCTTTGCAAAGGTCAAGTGCTGTAACAGCTTTTCCTGACTGTCTGCCTGAATCAGGCAGTCATCCAAGTAGGGGTAAATTTGAATATTTCTTTGTCTGCAAAAAGCAATGGCTGGAGCAAGGCATTTTGTGAAAACTCTGGGAGCGGGTAAGCCAAAGGGAAGCACAGAGAACTGAAAGTGCATAGATCCTGCCCTGAAACACAGATATTTCCTGCAAGAATCCCTGATTGGGATGTGCAGATAGGCCACTTTTAGGTCTAGGGTGGCTAACCAAGCATCTTTGGATAGCATAGGAAGAATCTATAGGAGGGTGAGCATTCTGAATTTTGGTATCACCAGGAAGGTGTTTTAAATTGATAGATCTAGGATTGGGCGCCAGGTGCCCTCTTTTCTGGGTAACAGGAAAAGTCTGGAATAGAAACCTTGGCCTATCTGGTCTGCATAAACAGGCTGTATTGTGCCCTCATGGAGAGCAGGGAATGAACTTGGTTTTGGGCCTCTGCCCGCTAGTTTGGAGGAAAATCTGGGAACCCTTTTGGGGTTGGCAGTGTGTGGAAATAGAATTTGTACGCCATTGGTCGTTGGTGATGAAGGCCCATATTTTTGCATGGGAGGCAAGTTTTCCTCCTAGGGGCACAAGCAGGTGGGCAGAGGTAAGGGGTGGAGTTGAAAAGTCATTGTGAGTTCTTTCCATAAAGGGGTGGCTTAGCACTCCCTGTTTTAGAAGTGGAGGTACTCCATTGCTTAGATCGTTGCATTCCCTGGGACTGCCGTCTGGGGGTCTACTTCCCCTAGGTCTAGTCTGAGTCGGCCTTGAGGGGGATGGAAAGGACCAGTGCTTGGAGGGGCAATGCCTACTGAATCTCGGAGGCTGGACTTGCAAAAAGTTTTTAACTGTCTGCATAGATTTAGCTTTTTCTTCCATCTTTTTTAAAACCTTTTCTGCCTTGGTGCCAAACAAATTGTCCTTGTTCAATGGTGCGTCCAATAATTTTGAATGACATGGTCTGGCAAGATCTGTTCCTTAACTCATTACATCAGAGTGACGCCTTCAGGTGCATCTGCAGTTAACTCCTACTGACCCCTCTAGGCATCAAATATTGCTTATTCATATTTGCACCAGTAATTCCAAAACCATACTATGTGCCAAGGTTTTAAAAGATTTCATCTTAAAGCTTACACAATGGCAAACTGAACTGCATTAATATCTGAACTCTGTCTAGTGCAGGAAAATAGATATTAGCTGTTGTTTTTATGATATTAATTTATATACATGTAATTTTCACATTTTTCTGAATATCTCAACAACCAAGTAACATAGATAGAACTCCTTAGCCTCATATGAAAGATCTCATCTAGATGAATAAAATGCTGCTGAGAGTGTGTGTGTGTGTGTGTAACTTGAGTGGTTGCTGAGATATTGTAAGTTGTTTACAAAATATTACAAATGTAATAGTTACTGTGTTTACTGTGACTTATAAAATTCAGTTTAAGACTTAGAACCTAAAGAATATTGCCACTATAAAAATAGTTTGTGCTGAAGAGTTTGCCATTTATACTTCTTTCATAACCCCTGTGGTTCCAGAAATATGAACATTTGTTTGAAGTGTGAGGACATAATTTGATTCTGTCAAAAGGCTTAGGCTCCGCCCATTGGAAGTTACAGTTCAAACTTCCTGAGCTCCATTGGACTGAATGAGTTAATCCAAGCATGCCTTCTAAGTACAGAACCTGTGACTGCTGCCCTGCAGGATGCTTCAAGGGTGTCAAAGCCACATTGTAAGGTATGCTTAGTAACTTGCTTTGCAGAATGCATAAGCTCCTGTAATTCTTTATTTTCTGCACAAGCTGGAAAGGTACATACTTTTTGTTTAAGGAGTTCCATTATATGCTGCTCGTATTTCAACATCTGGAACTACTGCGGTGGTGGTGCTGCAGTAGAGTTGTCGCCTCACAGTAAGACGTTGTCCTGTTCGATTCTCGGCTACAGCGTCTTCTGTGTGGAGACGTGCGTGAATGGGCGTACCTTTGTTGAAGGTTGTGCATCAGGGCCCGGCAACTTGGCACGTAAAAATCTACTGCCAATCATTAGCGGACAGGAGTTCTGCTGTGGCGACCCCTAACTGGAAAAGCCAAAAGACACAACATTTCAACATCTGGAACTGACAATTTAGTGCTCTACTGGCAAGAGTTGCAGAGGTGTATACTTTTTTTTTACCCCATCTGTCTAAAGCTCAGAAATCCCTGTCCGAAGGGGTGGGATTCTTAGCTGTCGTTGCTTTTACTCCTTTAGGTCCTTATGAGATGACCTCTGGGTCAGCAGTAGGATTTTTGAAAAGAAACTCTAATACCTGTCAGGTTTCCTGGGAGCAGGTGGTAGGGTGTCAGGAGTTAAACTGGATTCCATGAAAACATCATCCACAACATCCAGGACAGGAGGAATAGCTTAAGGGTCTGTGCTGTGGGTAAATCTAAAAATTCCCTGAGGTTCTTTTTGGGACTGAGGATAATCCTGGCATTCCCAATGGAAATGCTTTCTCAAAGTATGTAGGGTTTCACCACAAGAAAAATCCTCTGGAGGACAGGCAGAAGGAATGGATTCCTCTGCATCTGAATCCTCATAAGCAGACAAGGGCATGTCTTCATATTCAGAAACCTCAGAGTCGTCCGACTCCTGGTCAGATAAGGCTGCTGGAGACAAAGTCTCTTTTTCTTTTAGAAAGGTTAGGCTGGCTTCCCCTAATAAGCATGATAAAGTCTTCCGCCATTTTAAACATTTGAGACTGAGGCATGGAAGCAGCTGCTTGAGCTTGGGTCATCGTTTTTTTTAGGTGTACTTCGTACCCTGGGCCTTAGAAACTTGGTAGTTTTAGAAAGAACTGAAGACGTGAAAGAAGTCATCGGTTTGAGTCGAATATCGGTAGTGCAAAGAACTTCCTCAGAAGCTGGTGCCTGATCAGCGGCTCCAGACCCATCCAAGGTCGAGACATCCACAGGATCCTTAGTCAAAGAAGAGTCTGGCAGCATACCGGACTCCGAATGGGTCTCGGTAGCGGCCTGCGAATCCAAAGAAGTTTGCATCAGGGGCTGCGAAAGTGCCTCACTGAGTACCAGCGAACTGGCGACTAGCTTAACAGAAGCATCTTCGGCAGTTTTGGAGCTGTGCGGTCTCTGTCTTTATCCTTACGTTTTTTCGGAAGATCGGTAGTCGGATAGCTTACCGAAGCCATTTTGGAATACAAAGATTGAGACAGAAAGTATTTAGCTACGATAAGGGCCCGGCGATGTATAGTTCTGATATTGAACAAAGCACAAAAATGAGGGATGTCATGGTCTGGGCCTAAACAGGTGATGCAGTAAGAATGGAAATCTTGGTGTTGTATTTGCTTTCCACAGGGAGACAACTGTTAACTTTTTCTGACATTGGTTAGAGCAAGAAAAGAGGATCCCCAACGGGGTACTTAGCTTTAGAAGACTTCAACTTCGAAAACGAAAACTCAGGTAGTAGCCGACCAGCACTTGGCGAACTGCTTCTGCTTCGGGCTCCTCGGCAAGAAAGACTGATGTAATGGGGTCGGCTGCCTGATTTTATACCACTGACGACCTGACGTCAGTCCTGGAGTGACAGCATCCGACATAGAAATACTAAGCCTCTGGCATTCGGGTCAATGGAGGGCTACCCCTGGCAGGATAACCCAAGTGTGATGACTGCAATAGTGAAACACGAAGAACATCATAAGGGGATAGTAGTACATAGTGTTACAGCAGGTCCTACACAGACTGGATACTACCATTCAAAAGCTACAGCAATGCAATTCCATAACTAGCTTTGATAGTAACCTAGATTAATATACAAATAAATCAAACTCCTTTATGGGATCAGCCAGGCTTCTCTGAGGTTATTAGCTTGTCTACAAAATCAATAAACCAAGGATCTGCTACTGATTCTTGATGCAGAAAAGGCATTCAGTAAGCACATTTTGCAGATAATTTTTTTTTTTTTTATTTAACAGCATGTGGATTTCCACGCCATTTTAGTAGTCCTGCAAGATACAAAATAGTGCTAGTTCCATAAAAATACTGGACATTTACCAGGAAAAATGCAAGGCTGTCCCATACTCACAATTCTGTCTTTTTATCACTAAGGAAACCTAACCAGTTTTTGGAAGTAATTTTCACAGGTGACACCATTTCTCAACTTAAACAGGTAAACAAGAGACACAAGTTCCCCTTTTTCAGGTCAGAACAAGGGCATAGGTAAATTACTGTTCAAAGTTGCAAAACAGAAACAAATGCACACCAGAGAGAATAAATGTCAGGACTACAGGATGACGCTCATTAGCAGTGCAATGCATAGCATTTAACCTTTGCATTAAATTGTCTCATTAATACTAATGGAACTCTCTACCTATTCTCCTAAACTTTTGGCTCTGCAACTTCAAAATAAACTCTGATAGAACTGGTGTTTGCCCTACTAACTTCCATTTACTGACATGTTGGCCTAACATCTATTTTGGGCAACAACATACACACTCCAATAATGTACATCTCTTAGATGAAGCAGTCTTTTGACATATAGCTGTCCGACACCAAAGAATAGTGAGTGCTTCAGTGTTCCAAATGTCAAAAATGCAGCAATATGAGCCTGTCATTGTGATATTTACTATTGCATTTTGGATCTGTATGCTTTTTAAGTATTACTTGTTTTACGATACTCCCCAAGTACCTCAAAGCAAAATCAAAGCTCCAGAGTGAGTGATCATTTGCAAAGGAGCAGCTAAGTTGGTTTTTCATGTCACTGAGTGAGACATGACCAGCAAGACTACTGGAAACAAGGGGAGATTCTCAGAACAAGGTACTTTTAACTAATGGCAGTTTACACTGCTTTCCACTTAACATCTGCACCAGTCAACCATCAGGTCCCTCCAACTAGTCTACTGTACTTTCATCCGTTCCCCACTGAGGAGTCCAACAGCTGGCTTGATGGGCTCCAACCAAGTAGACATGAAGGTGTTTGTGCCCTTGCTCGTGTCTACTGATGTCAGCAATGAGACAGTTTCTAAGGACATAACACCCATGGCTGATGAGGGCACCCATTGTCACTGCTGGAACTTAATATGCCTTCCCATGCAAGCAAGCAAGCACTCCCATCCACATTCTGAGGTTTGCCATGATATCCACAGTTACGGTTGTAATTTCATATTCTAAAGGCATCAGAATGCATGTGGCAAAACAACCACAAGACCACCAGTTACCCCCCCAGGAGAGGTGAGCTTGTGTTGACTACTTATTTCTACCCTCCCTTAAACTGGTTCTTCCAATGCCTGAGCTACCAGGTGAAATCGGGTCATCTGGGTCACACTCAGGATCATAGGAGGTTACTAGGCTATTGGACCTGAGGCCCTTATAGCCAAGAGATTAGCCCATGTTTAGGCAAGTCAGTGCACAAAGCCCCTGTCCAGCAGGACACGGGTGGAATCCCAGGGGTGTATTTTCTCTTCCCCATCCAGTTATCCAGGTTGCACTTAAAAAGGGATAATGAGGTACTCTTCTTGATGTGGAGAGAGAGAGAGAGTCTATTCCACAGATGGGGGAGTCTCTGGGACACAAATCTGTCATATAACAATATACCCTCCACGAGCAGATACCAGCGTAGCCCAACGTTGAAATATATAGTCACTGCTAATCAATGTAAGTTCACTCTAGAACAAGAAAACGTTGCAGCCTTCAAAAAAACTTCAGTAGATAATATAGATCCTTTATTTGGACAAAACGACAAGGCAGCAAAACATCCAACTCGGAACAAGCGCTTTCGCCTGGTTATACCAGGCTTTATCAAGTTAATTTAAAACAAGAAATGTCATGCCTTTTATATTTTAAAAACCTGATTATGTGAACCAATTAACACAACTAATTAGATTAATTAGTCCAAACTTAGCAAATTAAAGAAATAGTAGCTTAATATATGCTATGTGCTAATTTGTTTGAGAATACAGGCATATAATATTCAACCATAGACTTACAGTCTATCTGTCATGCCAACAAGTCCTACTGATATCAAAGACCAGGTTGAGGTAATGCGTACAGGTTGCTCGAGTGGAGCTTGACTTGGGGATATGCAGCAGTCCCATCAAGGCGGGGGTCTGAGATTGCTTTGTATGCCAGAGAGAGGTCACCTCTGAGGAGTCTGTATGAAACTGAGTACAGGGACACAGCTTTTGGCTCATCTGTGTAGGATAGGTGTTTGAGGCCCTGGATTCTCCTGGTGAGGAACCTCTGTGGTCTCTCCAGATGCTGCATATGCTTTGCGAGGTACATGCCGAATGGGACGTTATACTCAACAATTGGCCTTATAAGGGAAGAACGCAGGGATCCTATGAGCTCTTTGTCTGTCGATGAGATATCCTTACTTATAATGTGGACCATGTTGAAAGGTTTTCGTACAATGGAAGCAACATGGTGGTCAAAAGTCAGGTTGCTATCAACCTGGGTGCCCAATCCCTCACTACTGATTGTGTACTTAGGACGCTGTTATTAATGTGATAATATGTGGGGACGCCACTCTCCCCAAAGGGGATGATGATGCATTTTTTGGCATTCAGCTTGAGGCCATGTTTCTGGCACCAGTCATTTGTTTGGGTGAGACCCTTTTGGAGGACTTCCACATCACTTGGGGAATTGATGACTGCGCTCAGCTTGCAATCATCAGCAAACTTAGTCAGCCATAGCCCACTGGTTTTGGCCTGCACCTCAGAGAAGTATATCCCAAATAACAGAGGCCCCAAGACTGTTCCCTGGGGTACGCCACTCGTTACAGGTCTACTGCTTGAGGTGGCTCACCTATTTTGATTAGGTGGGTTCTATCAGTGAGCCAGTTTGCTACCCATCTGGTAACATATGGATTGATGCCTAGTTGAGAGAGTTTATCTACTATGCCCGAGTGGGGAATAGTGTCGAAGGCTTTGGACAAGTCATGGTAGGTGGTGTGTCTTCCCCTCATCCATGGCTTTGGTGACTGCGTCAAAGAAGTCAACCAGATTTAACAGACATGACCTCCCCTTGACAAAGACAAACTGTGTGGGGTCAAGTGTTTGGAGGTTGCCAATATCCTTGTTAATGAGGTCCATGACAATCTGCTCCACGGCCTTGCAGATTAGGCTAGTTAGGTTGATGGGTCTATAATTTCCTGGATTGATGGACGCTCCACCATTGTGTAAAGGGATAACAGTGGCTGTCCTCCACTCAGCTGGGACAAAGCCGGTACTTAGGCTTTTGTTTGCATAGGGTGCCTAATGATGCTGCAAGTTCATGGCTGAGTTCATGTAGGATGCAGCCTGGGAAGTTATCAGGTCCCATGGAGGCTCTATTTTTTGCATTTGAGAGGGCAGTGATGACCAGTTCCCTAGAGATAAGGGGTGGGAGGCAGGTACTGGGGATGTTGTGATTTACTGATGGGGGGGGTGACAGAGGGGAGAAGTTTTCACTGAATCTGTCAGCCAGTAGACTGGCTATATCTACAGCATTTGTGTATGTGGTGTCCTTAACCACCAGTTCTGGACAGATCTGGGTGCTTCCTTCGAGACTGCAGACATATGTGAAGAAGGCCTTATGACTGTCTCTAGTAGATGTGGCCAATTTGGACTTGAAGTTGGTTTTAGAGGATTTCACTAGTGCTCTTATTTGCTTGTTCAGGCTAAGGAGAGATTGCTTCCAACTGGGCACCTGCTCCTTCTTGGTCCTGGACATCATTTTTTTCCTTTTGTTATACAGTTTATTACAGATGTCCACCAGACAGGTTTACTCTTACTTGGGGAGGATGATTTTGTCCTGTCAGGTATTCCTGATTCTATGCATCTATATAAATGCTTGTATAGTACTTTGGTGTAGATTTGGACATTGGTGCCAGTTCCTACAGTGGGGGAGGGGGATGTGAAGTGGTTTATAACATCCCTCAGGAAGTTGTAATCAGCTTTGGAGAAGTTTTTTGTATGACCCTATCTAGAGGGGGGTCAGGGGAGACGGTGACTTCGAAAGTGACCCGTTTATGGTCGGATCTTACCAGGAAAGATGATACCATAGAGGTGTTGCAGTGGTTACTCATATTGGTTAATACCAAGTCCAAGACATTATCACCTCTTGTGGGGGTACTGACTAGCTATTCCAAGGCATTTATTTGCCTTGATAAAATCGCAGAATCTCTGGGAATTTGTGTTCTGGCATGAGTAGTTTTTGAAATGTATGGTTGGGTAATTATAGTTACCCAGGATCAGGGTAAAGGGTTGAATCTTGATAGATCTGAAGAATTCCAGGTAGGTGGTGTGGACATCTCGAGTCAAATTTGGGGGCCTGTAGCTCGCTATAATTTGAATAGGGGTCTTATCAATGATTAACTGCACCTGAGTGTCACCTGTGTGTCATACTGTTTGACCAGCCTGGAAGTGTCTCTCTCTAATATATACTGAAACTCCACCTCCTTTGGCTTTGCTGCCCACATTTTGAGGTATGAATGTATGATATGATGAGTAAAGTACAGTTGTGTACACCTACCATAAATGTAGATGTTCGAGTGTATTCACTGTTGCAGTCATCACATTTGGGTTATCTGCTTGCAGTAGCCCTCAGTCGGCCTGATTATCAAAGTCTCGAGTCCTGCGTCGGTTGCTGGCTCATCATTCATGACGTCAGGTAGTCAGAGGTATAAAGCATGCAGCCCAACACCATTACATCAGTTTTTCTTGCCCCCGATGTCACGTGTCCCCTTAATGGGAAGCAGTTAAATATATATAAACAAGGTTATACCTCCAACAAAAAAGCAAATACACCAAAAAGCTTTTAAGCATAGTAAAAAGGAATTGAGGTATAGCCAAAAGAAGTCAGGGGGCTGGAGGGTAACCAGGACTGCAACAGTGAATACACTCGAACACCTACATTTATGGTAAGTGTACACAACTGTACTATGTTCTTCGTGTTTCACTATTGCAGTCATCACATTTGGGTAGATTCAGCTAAGAATGGGAGGAGGAAATTAGATAGCATCAGGACCAGCTATAAGGCCCTGCAAGACTGCAGTGGCAAAACCATCTCTGGATTTAGAGAAAAATGGCAAATGGTAATGCTTGGTGAAAAGTATGTACATAACTCCAGGTAGCAGCTTCTAGGATGTCCCTGGTACGGACATCTCTGAGAAAGGCTGTAGAGGTAGATGCAGCCCTGGTTGAATATGGTCTTATCCCCTGTGGGATAGGTTTTCCATGGTGCTTATAGTAGAAATGAATGCAATGGCCTATCCATTTAGAAATAGTTTGCTTTGAAATGGCCTTCCCCTCTGCCCCTGCAGCAAATGCCACCAGCAGCTGTTAAGATTTCCTGAGAGGTTTAGTCCTGTCCAAGTAAAATCTAAGTCGTCTGTGCACATCTAAGGAGTGCAGTATCTGTTTCCCTTTGTTCTGTGGATTAGAAAAGAAGGTTGGCAAATGAATGGACTGATTAAGAGCCACACTGGATACTACCTTGGGCATGAAGGAGGGATTGGTCCTGAGGGACACCCTGTCCGCATGAAAGATGATGAAAGGCTCCAGTGTCATAAGGGCCTGTAATTCAGACACCCTTCTTGATGAAGTGACGGCTAAAAGGAAGGTTGTTTTCCAAGAAAGGAATTTCAACTCTGCATCTGCTGCCGGCTCAAAAGGAGGTAGAGTAAGCTTTTCCAATACAAAGTTAAGGTCCCAGGCTGGAGTAGGGGATCTCCTGGGCAGTCGTAACTTTTTGGCCCCACTAAGGAACTGCTTGAGCAGTGGATGAGAGAAGAGGGGTGGTTCTGTGTTGTCATGAGCTGAAATGGCTGAGGCATGAATTTTGATGCAGGAAAAGGAAAGGCCCATGTGAAGCATCTCAGTTAAGTATTGAAGAATCTGAGGTAAATTGGGGGCTGCTGTGCCCATCCCCGGAGTTTGGTTCCAGGAACAGAATCGTTTCCATTTTTCAGCATAAGATTTTCTAGTACTAGGCCTCCTTGCCTCCAGAATGACATCCAACACTTGCTTACTGAGGGATGGTAACAGAGAGATCAGGTAATTAGCCAGGCTGCCAGGTTCAGGGTTTGAAGCTGAGGATGCAGAATCTGGCCCTTCTGCTGCGACAGTAGGGTAGGGGTCTGAGGCAGGTACCATGGTGCCAGCAGTGACACACTGCGCAAGAAGGTGTACCAGTGTTGGCATGGCCAGTCTGGTGCAAGCAGTATCATCCTTGGTTTGTCCTGTTTGATCTTTAGTAGTACCTTGGAGAGGAGAGGCAGAGGAGGAAAGGCATAAACTGATAGATTTTTCCAAGTGAAGGACAGGGCATTCACTTTCCAAGCTTGTTTGTGGGGAGTCCTTGTGCAGAATTTGTCCAATTGATAGTTCTGGGGGGAGGCAAACGGGTCTATCTCTGGGCTCCCCCCATTTGTTTATCAACATGTTGAATGACTTTGGTTCTAGTTTCCACTCGTGTGGGTCCATGAGATTTCTGCTTAGATTGTCTGCCAGTGTATTTAGCTTTCCTGGCAGGAATTGAGCCTGTAGGTGCACTTTGTAGCTCAAGGCTGTGTTCCACAGAGCCATGGCTAGTCTGCAGAGAGGGTATGAGTAAGTTCCCCTCTGCTTGTTTATGTGCCACATAACAGTGGTGTTGTCAGTCTTTACCATTAATTGTCCTGGAAGAATGTGGTCCCTGAAGGCTGTCAGAGCACTCTGTACAGCTAACATTTCTTTTTGCAGGTGCATTTGACTTGGGTTCCATATGCCCTGAATGCACTTCCCTGCCAAATGAGCCCGCCCCCCCCCCCCATGCATAGTCTGATGCGTCTGTTGTTAGGATTTGGGCGGCAGGGGGTAGAGTGAAGGGCAGCCCCTTGTTTTGGTGGCAGGCCTCTTCCCACCAAAGGAACTCTAACTGTAGGCAAGGTATGATAGGAATCATTGCTTCTAGAGACTGAGAATGTTGACACCATAGGCTTTTTAGATACCACTGTAGTTTCCTCATATGCAGTCTTGCATATTATTTTATTTTTATTTATTTATTTATATTTATTGATCAGGAGTGTCCGACTGGACGTAGGTCCATTTTCAGCGGAGGCCCGGGTAGAAAAGCTCCACAGTTAAAATAAACAGACAGTAGTTACATTGGATTACATAGCGATTAACAATTTACATAGCAATTACTTACAACATATTTAAAGATGAAGAACATAGTACATCAGTAAACAACTAGAATCTTTATCTGTGAAGTACATAACAGACATTAACAAATGTTAAAATAAGAAGTTCCTGCTGTATAAGTACTACGCTTATGAGCATCTGAGCTTGCTATAATCAAGGTAGTTAGTGGAGTGGAAAGAAAGGTAGTGGTTGGATGGGGTGGGTGATATTAGAGTGGGAGTTGCAAGGGCATAGCCAGCATGTTTTTAGGTGCGGTTTTAATAAAGTTTTGAAGTGGGTGCATGATGGTACGGAGGTAATTGTGGGTGGGAGGGAGTTCCATAATTTAGCTATGGTGCAAGAGAATAGTGCTTCACCAGCAAAGTTATTGGCTTTAGTGATCTGCAAGTGATTTTTGTTGCTGGATCTTAGTGGTCTGGTGGTGCGATAGGGTTGGAGTAGATTCTGGAGGGATGGGACATTTAGTGGATGGTTTACTAGTTTGCGGGTGAGTGAGAGTTGATACCACTGAAGGAGGTGAGGGAGTTCAAGCCAGCCCAGTTCAGCAAGTGAGAAACAGTGATGACTACGGTAGTATGCCCCTGTGGCGAATTTGGCAATTTTGTTGTAGCAGGTCTCTAGCTTGTTTAGATCGCATTGCCTTAGGTTGGTATATATTGGAGAGGCATAAAGTAGGGTGGAGATAAGGTGGGAATTTGCTATTGAAATCTTTGCTGCTTTGGTGAGAAGATGCTTATTTCTGTATAACGCTCCTAGTTTTTTGTGGACTTTTTTTATGGTCATGGATATGTGAATGTCAAATTTTAGTTTATTGTCTATTTCCACTCCTAGCAATTTGGTGTGTTCAGTTGGGTATATAGTGGTGTTGTCTTTTGCTGTGATGTTAAAGTGACAGTTGTTTTGAGTATGTTTGGTGGGTTGGAATATAAGTAGTTTAGTTTTGTATGGGTTGAGTATTAGTTGGGCATCAGATAACCAAGTTTCAACAGAGGAAAAGGCTTCCTGTGTGACTTTTTGCAGTTTGGGTAGGGACTGGGCTGAGCAGATGATGGTCGAGTCATCTGCGTATTGTATGAGTGTGCCACGTGTGGTGGCAGAGGCTAGATTATTTGTGAAAATAGAGAAGAGTAGGGGTCCAAGGATGGATCCTTGGGGAACCACTATGGAGACAGGTAGTTGGGGAGATATGTCATTCTGCCATACAACGAAATGTTGGCGGTCAGAGAGGTAACTCTGAAACCAGTTGATGACTGATTGTGAGAAGGATAGGTTATTGAGGACAGAGATAAGTTGTTTGTGTGGGACCATGTCAAATGCTTTAGATAGGTCTAGGAAAGTAGCAGAGGAGTGATAGCCATTGTTTTTATGCTGAAGGATAGTGTTAGTAAAGGAGAGTAAGGCAATGGTGGTGCTATGATTTGGTCGGAAACCATGCTGTGTATTGGACAGGAGATTGTTAGTAAGGAGGTAGTCTGAGACCTGAGAGTGTATGCATCTCTCTAGTATTTTGGAGAGTGGAGAGAGAATAGCTATGGGGTGGTAATTGGTTAGTTCTGTGGAGGGTCCGCCTTTGTGGTGGGGAATTATATGTGATACTTTCCACAGTGTGGGAACATAACTTTCTGACAGAGATCGGTTAATCAAGATGGATACTGGGTAGGCCACAGCATCAGCTGCGATTTGTAGGTATTCACTTGGGAGGTTGTCTGCTGCTAATTTGGTGGGTTTAAGTTTAGTTAAGAGTTTTTTTTATGTTGGAGGTTGGTACAGGAGAAAAAGAGAAGGCAGTGGGGAGATTAGTAGTTGAAGGTGTGGGTTGGAGGGGAGGGGGTTGTGTTGTTTAGCTAGTGATAGTATGGTTTGTGTGAAGTGTGTGTTGAATAAGGTAGCAATATTTTCTGAGGAGTGAGGGATGTTTGGAGGAGGGGTATTGACTTTACCTGGGTGGAGGATGGAATTTATGGAGGACCAGAATTGTTTGGGGCTGTGTTCGGAGGAGTCTAGGGCAGACTGGTAGTACTGGAATTTGTCCTGTTTTATTAGCTTTTTGACTATTGCGTAGTTCTAGGAATTTCTGTCTAGTTGAGGGGGCTTTGGATTTGTGCCAGTGCTCCCAGGCTTTATCCCTGTTTTTCATTTCTGACTTAGTGGTTTTCTGTAGCCATGGGGAGGGTTGTGCTTTGATTCTGGAAAGTCTTATGGGGGCACGGTAATTAAGGATGCCCAGGAAGGTAGTATTTTAAAAAATTCAACTGCGTCATCAAGACTGAGGTACTTTAGAGGATGCCAGTTACATTCTTTGAGGGATGAGATGAATGTGAGTGGGTTAAAGTTTATTTTATTACGTATCTGACGGTAGACAGGTTTAGCTTGGTATAGGTATTTTTTCTGTAGGAATGTTGGGGAGTGATCACTGAGGCTATCTGATAAGCAGCCTGTTATATATGACTGGGGGCTCTTACTGACTAGTATCCAATCCAGGGTAGTGTGCTTGCTGGAGTTTTTATTTATCCTGGTTGGCGACGGGACTAGTTTGGTGAAACCATGAAGGTTTACATGATGGGTTGGATGGTTGCCAGAACAGGATTGCCAGTCAATATTGAAATCACCTAAAATGATAGTTTCTTGGGGGAGATGGTGGGTAGACCAGCTGAGGAAGTTTTCTAGTGGAAGGATGTTTTGGCCAGGTGGGAAGTAGCATCCAATTATGTTGATGGTTTTGTTTTAGTTTATTTTGAGGTTGGTATATATTATTTGTTCATTGCCTATTTGCCCATATGGAATTAGGAGAATGCAGGAGGCCATGAACCCCAAGGCTTGCAGTATTTGTCTTGCAGAAGTGTATACCTTTTTACCCCATCTATCCAGTGCCCTGGAATCTCTATCAGAGGGGGTAGGATTTTTGGCAGTAGTAGCCTTAATGCCCTTGGGTCCCTGTGAAATGGTCTCAGGATCCACAGTAGGATTTTTAAAGAGGAATTTGAGAGAATCAGGAACCCTGTAATATCTATCCTGTTTTCTGGGAGCAGGAGGTAAAGAGTCAGGGGCCAAGCTAGATTCTGAAAAGGCATCATCAACAATGTCCAGTACAGGGGGATAGCTAAAGGCATGTGTTGGGGCAGGAGTAAGAAAACCCTAAGCCTCTTTCTAGAGTCAGAGTAATCCTGGCTTTCCCAGCGAAAATGTTCCCTGAGAGTATGCAAGGTTTCACCAAAAGAGAAATCCTCTGGAGGGGAAGCAGAGGGAATACAGTCCTCTGCATCAGAATCCTCAAAGGTAGATACGGGTAAATCCTGGTCATCAGAGGAAACAAATTTCAGAATCCTGATCAGAAGAATCATAAGCAAATTCAGACCTAGGTCTCTTAGAGGGGGAAGGTTGGCTTCCCCTGATTAAAGTAATAAGGTCTTCAGCCATTCTTAGCATTTGTTTTTTAGGCATAGAGGCCTGACCATGCGGTCTGGGCATCTGTTTTCTAGGCATGGATCAAGTTTTAGGCCTTGAAGAAGAAGATGGTGTTGGTTTAATATGCAAGGAATGCAGTACGAATTAAAATCTTTATGAGGTATTTGCTTTCCACACGTAATACAATTGTTAACTTTTACTGACATTGGTTTAGGGCAAGAAAAACAATCCCCAATGGGGTACTTAGCTTTTTTGAAGACTTCGTTTCTGAAACTCGAAAACGACGATTTCAGGAGTTGGCCGACCGGCACTTGCAAACTGCTTAGGGCACCGCATGGCAAGAAAGACTAATGTAATGGCGTCGGCTGCATGCTTTATACCCCTGACTACCTGACGTCATGGAATTTGAGACAGCAACCGACGCAGGACCCAAGACTTTGATAATCAGGCTGACTGAGGGCTACTGCAAGCAGATAACCCAAATGTGATGACTGCAACAGTGAAATACGAAGAACATTAAACTGGCAGTCCAGTGTTCACCCCTGGATGATCCTTCTGAGTAAGACCTGTATACTGCATGGCGTTTGGGGGTAATAAACCACCTGTGCAAAATTATCATATGAGAACACTGCATATTTCCATCCATCTCCAAATCCTAAATAATGTTGTGGAAACACCTTTCATTCTCTTTATTCAGCTGACCTTTTTAGTTCAGGGCATTTCTCCTTGATGTGATCAGTATAAATCTGTGCTCTTATGCCCTTTTTATGTTGGTCCCTACCTTAACGCACAAACAGCACCTGTTCCCCCTTAACAGGTTTTGTTTCTCATGAAGAAGTTCTAGAAAAATGGACTCCTTTTATCTGTAAGTAGTTATGATAGCAATTATTTAAACCTTCCTATTGCTCTGTGTACAGACCTTTAACCAGCTAAATTTCTTTCTTATCCCATTCTTTCCAGTCTGTGAACATACAATCATATTGGAACCTAAAAGTTACTACCTACCTGACTAAACTCTCATAAATTGTAAAGCGTTCTTATTTTCTGTGCTAGTTTCCCCTAACAAACTTGAATTACTTCTTCCAAACAGCCCTCTTCTGTTGCCCTTTGAATCTTTCCTGTCTTGCCCCTCCTGGCCCTTCAACCTCCTCTTACTTGTTTCTGCCAAATTCAAACTAGTCTCCACACTCTAACTTGTTGACCAACTTGAAAGGCTACTACGCATCCTTAAGATTAGGTGAATCATGGCATCAGTCCCCTTCCCCTCCTATAACATTTCTAGTCAATTATTGCCCTCTAATCACCCAACAGGTATACTTTAGTCATATTCTAAATGAGCCTTAGCCATAGAGAGACATTTTTAACCTTCTTGTTGACCCACTTTCTGTCAACCATCACCCCTGCCATGATTTGATCAACCTACTTGCTCGTCTGGGGCAATAGTTAATCATGGCAGCCCATCTCCTATGTAGCCATCAGGCTTCTTCTAGTCCCAAGTCCCCCCTGTGGTGACTGATGTGCATTTGTATATACAAGGCTCTACTATGCCTTCAGCTTTCAATGCTCACATATGCTGCTGCGCATACACACTCTCATAGAAGAACAGTCTGTTACTATAGTCTGGTAGAGCACAGGACACATCCCCAATCCATATTCTGTATGTTATACTCTTCCTTCACTGTTGGAGTCAGCACTGCAGTTAAATGGGCCACCTTCCTCCCCAAGGATGAATAACCCAGAATCAGATAATCACTCACTCACTCCCACCCTCCCTGGTCACTTCTTCCATCAGGAGAGGTGCTGACTAGACAGGTAACAAGGACAGGATAAAAGGGGGAAGCTGTCACAGGTGCAAGTTGTTTGGGGACATGATCTGCAGTTGTTGGCCATGTACAACTGTAGCACTGTGACCCTTTTGTTTTTGATTTTGGTCCTTAGCTTTGGGTTAGGTCTAATGACTGTCCAGGGCACCAGCTGATCTACCTACAACTCTGCTTCTGACGGAACCTGAATTATCTGGGCCACAGTCATGACCTTGATCCATCTCTTTAAGGGATGAAAGATACGCTGACTGAAGGAAGGTACAGCAGACAGGGTCTGGGGGGTTTCTAGATTGCCTAACTCTACAGCATAAGCAAAAGGCATGCTGGGACCATTCAAGAAGGGAGTTCTACCTAAATTAAGACAGTCAGAATACTCAGTCTTCCTGGATAAACTCACAGACAGTACAGGCAACTGTTGTGATTCACTGCTTTGCATTATATCAATTGATTAAAATGCTCATATCCCAAAAAGCCCCACTCAAAAAAAAAAAAAAAACTACTTCAAGAATTGCCAAAGAAAGATGACCACAACTACACAGAAAATTTTGAGATGTTTATAAGGTACTTCCAGAAGATAGAATTAACTGTAACATCTCAGGTTTTAACTTTTATTCCTACATAAAACATGATTTCTCTTGTCTGTACTGGATTAAATAAAATCTGCAGAAAACTGAAATTACATTAAACTGATGGTTCTGAAGATACACGTTTCAATCAAAGCTAGGTTAGGCTTAGTCCTACTTATGGGCATTGTACAGACTAAGAAACTGTTTGAAAATGCCGTTTTAAAGAAAGTTCTTAGACGAAATTAGTGCCTACAACCTTATGACATATGAAACAGAGACATTTGAATGCATTACATGGAGTTAAAAGTATTTAAATATTAAAGTAGACAAAGGAATGTAATCCAAGAGGTGGAATTACTTCAGCATCCTAAGCAACAGTGACAATGGCTCACATTACATTTTAGCTGTGAATAAGCAGCAAAAGCAAACGCATCATAGGGTTAAAAGGGATGACAAAATATTTATCTCTAGCCAGACAAGCCAATTTCCTGGCATATTTCACACTGATATCCATCAAGGTATATGCTACTTAAAATTCACAAATATCTAATACAAATTCCAGATAGTGCTACAGTGTCCTCTAGGGACAGTCTGTGTGAATAAAGAAGTTATGTTCTTACCATAATGTTCCATCTGTGTTGTCGATCTTCATTCATTCTTGACTGTTGGGTTTGGTTCTGAGCCCTCAGAACTGACTCAGCCATTATATCAAGTTCCCGCCAGCCAAAATCTCTCATGCTAAGGCTACCCATACTGCCTCTCTTCCCTTTACCTCAGATCGAGTTTGCCTACCATGAAGAAAATATGAAAGTTCTGTCTGAGCAACAACCCTACAACAACCCCAGGACTAGTTCCGAACCTCGAGGAGTCTCTAGTTGGGGGCAGGAGGGTGGGATGTCAAAAATGAATGTAGATCAACAACAGATGGAACGTTATGGTAAGAACGTAATTTCTTTAACTGATGTTGTCAATCTTCATTCATTCTTGACTGCTGGGACAGAGTCCCCAGCTACTTTAGATCCCAGGGGGCCCTAAGAAAGGATATTCCTGAGCACGATGGAGCCAAAGGATGCTCTTCCCCTGGAGACCATGTCTAATTTGTAATGAGTGATTAAGGTATGTGGGGTAGCCTAAGTTGCAGCTGCGCATATGTCTTCCATAGAAGCTCTGGAATGGAAGACCACTGAAATGGAAACAGATCTTGTAGAATGAGCTCTAATGTTTTTTGGTAGGTCGAGTTTATTCTGACTGTACATAAATGTAATGCAGTCTTTTAACCATTTTGACAAGGTGACCTTGAAACTGGTTTGCCCAACCTGGTACCTGAAAAGGATATAAACAGTTGGTCTGATTTTCTAGAAGATTTTGTTCTGTCCAAGTAAAAATGTAACTGTCTGTGGACATCCAACAAATGCAACCAGTACGCTCCCTTGTTCGAAAAATTTGGAAAGAAGACTGGTAAGTTTATGATCTGGTTGATATTGGAATCTGAGACCACTTTAGGAAGGAAAGCGAGATTAGTTCTGAGCGATGCTCTTTCTTTGTGGAAAATGATATATGGATGCTTCACACAGAGTCTGCAACCCTGAAATTCTCCTAGCAGACATAATAGCTACTAGGAAGAGGGTCTTCCAGGATAAAAAACTTGAAGTCACAGGTGGCTGCTGGCTCAAAGGACTGAAACTAGGCATTACAAGACCAAGGTTAAATCTCAAGACAGTAAAGGATCTTTGAAAGGTCGCTTCAAATGTTGAGTGCCCTTAGGCGAGGTTTTGCAAAGACGGTGAGACATCAAAGAATGATCATCAAATCAGTTATGGAAATTCAAAATGGCAGCTAAATGAACTCTAATGGCAGAAGTTGAGGCTGCCAATTGAAATAAGGTGGCTAAGTATTCCAAGGCCTTATCGACCAAAGCAGAGAAGCAATCAAAACCATTTTTATTCAACCAAACAGAAAATCTCTTCCATTTGCTAAGGTAAATTTTTCTGGTGGACGGTTTATGAGAACCCAGCAGTATCTTTTGCACTGGGGAAGTCAAATTGTTCCGCCTGGCAATTACTGGAAATGGAGAAACCAAACCGCCAGCTTGAGATGTTGAAGGTTGGGATAGGCCAAGCCCTGAGGATAAGATAAGAGATCCAGAGTCCATGGGTGGTAAACCAGGTGAAGTCAGAGAAAGGGAAACCAGACTTGATGAGGCCAATAAGGTGCAATGAGAATCGCTTTGCTTCCCAACCTTTGGGCTTTCTTCAGAAATTGGGGAATTGGAGGGATTGGTGAGAATGCTTATAGAAGTGCTGGGGGGCAAATCGTGGAGAACTGCATCTTTAGGGGACCCCCCCCGAGGGGGAACTAGGGCAAAGTAGCTGCTGCATTTGTGGTTTATAGGAGAGGCAAACAGGTCGCAGCAAGGTTAACCCCATCGACAAAGATTCTCGTGACTACATTGGGATTGAGAGAACACTCGTGAGGTAGAAGGATACACCTGCTTAGCTTGTCTGCAATCACAGTGGAATTCCCCAGAATATGCGTTGCTATTAGAAAGTGGTTGGAGGCAATTGCCCATTGCCAGACTCTTAGAGCTTCCTGACAAAGAGGGTAGGATCTGGTTCCTCCCTGTTTGTTGATGTACCAGACCACTGACATGTTGTCCGACTAGATAGCAATTGCTACTGAAGGAAGAGCAGACTGAAATGCTTGCAGTGCTAAAAGCACTGCCCTTAGTTCTAGGACAATGATGTGCAGATTGGCCTCTAGTGGGGACCGAGTGCCTTGGACAGTCTTACCCTGAAAATGCTCTCCCCACTCTATCAGGGAAGCATCCGTGGTCACTACGGCCTTGGGCTGAGGGGGGTAAAAGGGATAACTCCACAAATTCTCTTCCGGCTTCATCCACCAAGATAAATCCTTCTTGTAGCAGTTCGTTATTAGGACTGGATGAGACATGGGGTGAGTTAACAGTGACCATTGTGATGCCAGGAGCCACTGAAGCAGCCTCATGTGGTACCTCACCAGGGGTATTAAAGTGATTCTTGCTGCCATGGACCCAAGAAGTTGTAGAACTAGACCAGCAGGAACTTTGTCTTGAAAGAGTATCACTTGAAGTTGTGACCTCATCTTTAACACCTAGCTGTGATTTTTCTTTGTTGACTGAAATGCCAAAAAACTTGGCAAATCGTAGAATAGAATCTATGGGCACAAAGCAGTAGATGCCTGTTCGGGGTGGTGATGAGCCAGTCGTCTATATATGATAACACACTGAATCCCTGCAGCCTCAAGTAAGCTGCTACAACTGCCCTGCATTTAGTGAACACTGGGGGCTGTGGTGAGACCAAAGGGCAATGCTCAAAAATGGTAATGACTGACTCCTAGCCAGAAGCGGAGAAATCTTCTGGAGCATTTGTCCATCTTTATGTGGTAATACGCATCCTGAAGATTTATAGAGCACATCTAATTGTCTTTCTCCAAAATCAGAAGGATAGACTGAACTGCGACCATCCAGAATTTTGTCTGTTGCACAAACTTGTTTGCCTCCAGTCCAGTCTTTTTTTGACACTAAAAAGAATTTTGAGTAAAAAAAAACAGATCCTATCTGGTCTGGTGGGACTGCTTGGATGACTCTTTTTTGAATCTGTAGTGCTGCTATATCCCTCTGATTGGGTGGAACATCAGGAATTCACCTTTGTGGTTTGGGAAAAAGATTGACAGGAAATGCATTAACCCCTGGTAATTATCATCTGCACCCAGGAATCTGATGTTATAGAATGCCAGGCTACGTGGTGCAGAGAAAATCTTCCCCCAACTGCTTCCGGGAGAGAGGGAGGTCTGAGAAGGAGCAGGACGACCCCTGGCTAACACGAGTTGGTCCACTAAACTAACTACATCCAATTCCGATAGACTCCTGGAGGAACAGATGGACATTCCCAAAGGAGATTCCAGTCTTTCTACGAAGGGACTCAACTGCTATCTCAAAAAGGGATCCTACTGAGGGGGAATATCTTCTCCTGGGGGCACTTAGCATCTCAACCTTCAGCACTACAGACTGTATTTTGGCAGGCGAGGATGGAACTGAAATATTCGCGATGACAAATGTTGGTGTGTTCTTCAGCGCCGAAGACATGGTCAGCACCGAAAGTGTCTGAGTAGTTGCAATGGTAAAACAATCATAGGTGGCAATACAAATCCAAGGAACAAAATATAACCCACTGAGGCAAGTTATAATCCACTGAGACAAGTTTTAATTCCTAAAAAAAACAAGTTTTTTTTTTAGGAATTAAAACTTGTCTCAGTGGATTATATTTTGTTCCTTGGATTTGTCTTGCCACCTGTGGTTGTTTTTCAGCATTTGTTGGAGTTATTTTTTACAAGTTTATTAGTAGTTTCAATGGTACATGGCACCACATAAGATTTAACCGGTTTTGGTGTCAGAACAGAAGTCAGTGCAGTCTTAGGAACTTTTGAGTTCAGTTCCGATGAATGAGTCAAAACTTGAGATTTTGCAGTCTTAGATTTGTGTACCTTGGGGGAAGATGGTACCCAAATGGCTCTGTTTCTTAAATTCAGTCTTCGGAGAATTTGAAGTGTCAGCCTCAGGCACTGTAATGGACTATTCTGCAGTCACCCTAATGCTAATGGACTTAGTTGGGAGATTTGGCAGTCAACCTATGGTAATGGACTGTGACCTTCTCACTCTTTGTTTTAGTCTGTTAGTTGGGATATTTTGTAGTCACCCTAATGGTAATGGACATCAGCTGGGTATAACAGTCCTGTGTTTCTTATGCTTAGCCAAACACTCTTCTTGTGCTGTGCTGATGAGGTCATACCAACGATGGTATCAAAGAAATACCAGCAGGTAGAAGGGAAGGACAGGCCTATGCCAGCATGGTAAAGAAAAATACCTTGAGGTAAACGCTGGATTAGGCAGCAAAATTAGAATCAGACACACCAAGAAGAGCTTTAGCATATACAGATACTACCGAAAAAAACAGTAGAAGATAAGTAGATAACAAAAAGGACTTAGCTGAGAGCAACGGCAGACGCATCTAATTTTCTATGCGACAAACGAGATCTGAAGAAAAGGGAAGAGAGGCAGTATGTGTAAGCCTTAGCTTGAAAGCTTTTGGCTGGCGCAAGCTTGATATAACTACTGAGTCAATTCTGAAGGCTCGGAAGCAAACCCAAGAGTCAAGAATGAATGAAGAGTAACAACATCAGATAAAGAAGTTATGTCTTACCATAACGTTCCATCTGTATTGTTGATCCTCATTCAGTCATTACGCATGGGTATCAGTTCCGAGCCGGCCATTTTCCAAGCTCGCGTCAGCTTCAAACTCTCGAGCTAAACTCTTACCCACAATTCCCATCTCCCTGTTACCTCAGATTGAGTTTGCCAGTTAAAGAAGGTAGAGGCTACCTCTGGTCAAATGACCAAAGAGAACTGGATGGTGAGTTCCACTAGAAACCACAGGAGGGGGAAGGAGGGAGGGTCGTAATGACTGAACGATGATCAACAATACAGATGGAACGTTAAGACATAACTTCTTTATCTGATGTTGTTAATCCTCATTCATTCCTTATCATGGGACAGATTCCCCAGCTACCTCTATTCCTGGGAGGCTGTCATGGAAGGACATTCCTGTGAGCACCATAGAACCAAAATATGCTCTTCCCCTGGAGGTCAAAGCAAATTTGTAATGACTGATGAAGGTATGAGGCGTAGCCCAAGTTGCAGCTGCACAGATGTCATGTAAAGAAGCTCTGGCATGGAAGGCAGCAGAAGTTGCCACCGACCTTGTTGAATGAGCTTTCCTTGTAGTAGGCAACGAGATATTACGTTGTGTGTAAATAAAGGTCACACAGTCCTTCAACCATCTAGCTAATGTGACCTTAGCAACAGCCGATCCTAATCTAGATCCAGAAAAGGCCAAAAATAACTGGTCAGATTTATGAAAGGGTTTAGTCCTGTTTAAGTAAAAACAGATTTGCCTGTGTATATCTAGGGTATGAGGGCAATACTCTCCTATGTTTGAATGGTTGGGAAAGAAAACTGGCAATTCAATGGCTTGATTAATGGACATTTCAGAGATCACTTTAGGCAGAAATGACTGATTAGTTCTCAGAGACACTCTATCTCTATAAAAATCAAGTATGGAGTCTTGATACACAAAGCTTGAAGTTCAGAAATACATCTGGCAGAAGTAATAGCGACCAAAAACAAGGTTTTCCATGACAAATACCTGAGGTTGCAAATAGAGGCTGGTTCAAAAGGTGCCATTGTCAGAGCTTGTAGAACTAATGATAAATCCCATGGTTGAATAGGTTATCCAAAAGTTGGCTTCAGATGATTCACACCTTTTATGAAGGTCTTGCATATTATGGGACATAAGACAGGAATCTTGGACACCCTCATGAAAATTAGAAATTGCAGCCAAATGAACTCTAATGGTAGAGGCCAATAGACCCGATTGAAACAGGTCGGCCAGATAGTCTAGTATTATCAACATTGGTGCTGAAAAGGGGTCTACTTGTTTATCTTTCAGCCAACAGGTAAATCTTTTCCACTTGCTCAGATAAGTCATTCTAGTGGAAGACTTATGAGAAGCAATGAGAATATCATATACTGGTAAAGAAAGATCATTCTGCCTGGCAATCAAGGGAATTGGAGTAGCCAAGCTGTTAGCTTCAGGCTGTTCAGGTTGGGATGAATCAGATTCTGTGGGTGTGAGATCAACTCCGGGATTGGATGGAGAATCCATGGTCGATCTAGTAGGTGAGGCCAAAGGAATGGGAACCAAATCTGTCGTGGCCAATATGGTGAGGATTGCCTTGCTCTTCAACTGCCGGGCTTTCTTCAGAAACTGGGGAATGAGAGGAAAGGGCGGAAATGCGTAGAGAAGACCCGAGGGCCAATTGTGGACTAGAGCGTCCCTGGGTGACTGTCCCGGAGGGGGAATCAGGGCGAAATAGTTGCTGCATTTGTAGTTGGTCGGGGATGCAAAGAGGTCGCAGCAAGGACGGCCCCAGCGGTGGAAGATCTCCGCCATTATCAAGGGATTCAGGGACCACTAGTGAGGTTGAAGAATGCACCTGCTGAGTCTGTCTGCTATCACGCTGGAACTCCCAGGAATGTGCATTGTTAGAAGAAAACGGTTGGTAGCCATCGCCCATTGCCATATCCTCATGGCCTCTCGACAAAGGGGGTAAGATTTGGTTCCACCTTGCTTGTTGATGTACCAGACCACCGCCATGTTATCTGATTGAATCGCAATTGTCCCAGATGGCAGCATGGGATGGAATGCTTGCAATGCCAGAAGCACCACCCTCAGCTCTAGAACATTTATATGCAGATGGACCTCCAGTTGGGACCACGTGCCTTGGACCTTCTGTCCCTGACATAGCCCCCCCACCCCACCCCATCAGGGAGGCATCCGTGGTCACTGTGGCCTTGGGTTGCTGGGGGAAAAGGGGCGAGACCATTGTGAGAGATTGCGTGTCATCCACCAATTTAAATCCTGTTTGCACTTGTGGGTTACTCGAATCATGGCTGAAAGAGGATGCTGAAAAGGATACCATTGGGTGAGCAGTAACCATTGTAGAAGCCTCATGTAAAACCTGGCCAGGGGAACAATGGTGATGGAGGCTGCCATGGAACCCAACAGCTGTAGAGCCAAGTGAGCCATGAATTTTTCCTTTGAAAGGATTGGAATTAGTTGTTACTTTATCCTCAAAATTCTGTGCTCTGGAATAGCAGCTCTGCAGTTTTTTGTGTCCAAGATAACCCCTATGAATTCTGTCAACTGAGATGGGGTGAGATTGGATTTCTGTCAGTTTATGGTCATGCATAGCCTTTGAGCAGCAAGGAGAGAGTATGCCAGGTCTTTTTCCAGTAGATGTCTGGTGGGGGCGGAAATGAGCCAGTAGTCTAGGTATGGAAACACCTGGAATCTTTGAAGTCGCAAGTGAGCTGTGACAACTGCCATTTACTTTGTGAACACTCTGGGGGCTGTAGAGAGTCCGAACAGCAGTACTCTGAACTGGTAGTGACTGGCTCCCACACGGAAGTGCAGAAATCTTCTTGATGGCCTGTCCACCTTTATGTGGTAGTACGCACCTTTAAGATCTACAGAGCACATCCAATCGTCTATTTCCAAAAGCGGGATGATAAACTGCATAGTGACCATCCGGAATTTTTGTACTCTCATAAACTTGCTCAAACTGAGATCCAAAATTGGTCTCCAGTCCCCAGTTTTCTTTGGCACCAAAAATAGACTGGAGTAGAATACGGATCCTATCTGGTCTGGAGGGACTATTTCGATGACTCTTTTTCTTAGCAGTTTTTCTATCTCTGGTGCTGCTTCTTCCCTTTGACTGAGTGGAACATCGGGAAGATTTTTTGAAGGGACAGGACATAGATCGAAAGGGATATGATAACCTCTGGCTATGATCCTTTGTACCCAAGAATCGGTGGTGATGGTTAGCCAGGCAGAAGGGTACAAGGAGAAACGTCCCCCAACCACCTCCAGAGGAAAGGAGTTGGGTTGCTCTTCAGCAGCGCTGGTAGGATTGACCAGGGAAAGAATCCCTGGAACCCTGGTTACGCGGCCCCCCTCTGCTCCGAAAGGAGCGTCTTCCCTGTGAGTTCCCCCCTCTGCCTCTGGGGGAGAACTCGGCCTGTGTGTCACAGAAAGGACCCTGAGATTTCTTGAACCATATCTTCCCACTTTTTGGTTTCGGGAGAAAGCACGTTGAGGGGAAGACTAATGGACACCTACGGCAGAAAGGGTCTTACCGTCTTGCTCACATCAGGCCAGTGGCTTTTAACTTTGGGCACAAACAACAAGGAGGGCTCAATGGGGGCATTAAGAAAGGAAGACTTAAAACTTTCCGCGAAGTTGCACAAGCGCATCCAGGCATGTCGTCTCAAGACCACAGCTGAACCCACCGCTTTAGCTGCTTCTTCTAATGCGTGAGATATCATTCGCATGGAGAAGTTAGATATAGACTCAATTGTGGCCAGCTGAGAGGCCACTTTGTCACGGACCTCATCAGACACTGCACCAGCCAGGGTTATCAGACAGCTCAGAAACCAGATCCTTTGAAGCCTGGTAAAATGTGCCATATAATTCAGGGACCTGATAGCAAAGGTCGCTGAAGCAAAGGTGCGCTTCCCTATTCTGTCCAGGGCCCGGGACACTCTGTTAGGCGGATGGACAGTCTGGCTTTCTTCTTCCGACAGATCCTTTTTTTGTTGCGGCCGCCACCACCAAAGTATCTACAGGAAGACCTTTGGACCAATAGGGATCTGAAGCAGGAGGGGACAAGATCTTATCTGGCCTCCGGGGAATAGCTTCAACAGTATCAGGGGCCTTTCAAGCACACTGCACGATGAACTTGACAAGTTCATCGGCAGATGGAGTAACCCAGGAGGTAGGTGATCGGGCACGAAAGGCCTACATGAACACAGATTCCTCAGGGGTCAGATTAGAGGGCTGCGAGTCACCTCTCTGTTTCAGGATTTCAAGGATATCGTCAAAGGATACCTCAGAGGGTGACCGAGGGGATCCTTCCCCCTCATCGAAATCTGTGTCTTCGGTGAGGGACTCCTCTGTGGAGTCCATGTGCTTCCTCTTACATGAATTTTTCCGGTGGACCTCCTCAGTGGGAGAAGCTGGAGAAGACAATGGAAAACGGGATTCCTGAGTGAATATGTCCTGAGGCCGTTGCACCCGGTGTCTGCTAGGTGCGACTTGTGAAACCAGTGTACCAGAGGAGGGCAGAGGTATAGACAGTCCGGTATTGCCAGCAGCAGTGAAAGCCTTCTCCATCAGTTGGAAGGCTGGTCCACCCGGAGAGGAGTGCATGTCTAGGACAGGGGGCACTCCTCCCCTAAGTGGCTCAGCCTGCTGACTCGGAGTCCCTGGATGGCTGTGGAGCAGCAAACTATGCGTGTCACAGCTGACATCCTGGGTCGTAGCAAAACTTTCCTGCCATGAAGGCAACTGCGGTTCCTTAGTGAGATCCATAAAGGGAACCGCAGAAGGCGAAGCCTGTACTATATCCATGGATTTCAAAGGCAATGAAGGAGGAGAATAAGAAGGTGCCTTTGGAGATGGGTGATCACCTCCCAAGGAAGAATAGTTCCTGGGGGGTGGAAGAATAGTTCCTGGGGGGTGGAATACCTCTGGCCAAGAATGCCTGGTCCACAAGACGCAACACATCATGTTCAGAAAGACTTCTAGTGGACCTCACAGAGACTGAGGGAGAATGTCCACAAAAGAGGCAGACTCAGTGCCCATCTCATCTGACCGCACTGAGGACAATGGTGCCGAGAAAGACTGAATTACTGTAGTCTGCACCGAAGAAGTCATCGGTGCCGATGTCACTGTCTGCACCGACACAGGGATCGGTGCCAAAGTGTTTGTCGGTGCTGAAACTGGAACCGACAAAACTGGAGTTAACAATAAAGACCTTGGAGCCGACGTGGTCAAGGTCTGCGCCGAATGAACGGTCGGTGCCGATACAGTGGTAATGGTCTGAACTGAGGAGCCTCTCGGTGCCGATATGTAGAAGGCTGCAGGAAAGGATGGAGCCGAAATCACTAATGGAGCCGAAGGCCTCAGTGCCAAAGGTCTGGGCACCAAAAGCACTGGGGCTACTGAGAGAGCTCCAGAGCCAAAATTTTAGCCTTTTTGGTTGGTGAGAGTCCCCAACCGGGGATGAAGGCAAGGATTTAGCCTTAGTAGAAACATCGGGTTGAGACCTCTGACCCAGAAATAGCCTCTGAAAGGGGAGATTTTAGAAGTCCCTTCAGTATCAGCTTGTTTTTCTATTCTAACAAAGTTCTATTAGAAAAGTTCTCACAAATAGTACAAGGCGGTTCAACAGATAAATGGGAAGCTCCCAAACAATAAACACATAAAGAGTGTGCATTAGAAGTGGGCAGCTTGTGTCCACAATCAGAACACCGCTTAAACCCTGGACTACCCTTTTTATCTACAATATTAAAAAACAGAAAAGTACCAATAATGGTACAAGAGAGTACCCGAAAGTATGAAAGAGGAAAGGAAAAGAATTACCAACGAAGGTAAGGAGAAAATTACCTTGCCGTAAAAAGGGTAAGTAAAGGACAGAAAAAACCTGAGGAAATTATAAACGCTAGATGCGATAGGGCAAGAGGCAATAAAGTATCAACTTTTCTGACAGAAAAGTAATTTGTAAAGCAATTAAACAACAATTGACTGTACTTAGCTCAAGAGAAGTAGCTTGACACGACCGGATGGCCAAGCGGCAAACAAAATCTGAGGTAACGGGGAGAGGGGAATTGTGGGTAAGAGTTTAGCTTGACGCGAGCTTGGAAAATGGCCGGCTCGGTTCCGAGCTCAGAACTGATACCCATGCATAAGGAATGAACGAGGAATAACAATATCAGATCAAATGTTATGTATAGATAGCAGATGTTTTGACCTTCATTAAGGGTAGACTGTGCTGAAAACAAAGAGCAGAAGTTTTAGAGAGAGCCACAGAGATTTTTATAAATAGTATCAGACATCAAACAAAGCTGTTCTCTGGTAAGTTTAGATACGCAATCTTTATTTACATACTGAGACAGGGAACTGAGGTTATCAATAGATGAAAGTCAGTAAACCTGCAAAGTGCGGATTGCAGTGAATTCTTGATACACTCATTAGGCCAGAAATGGTGCAACTTCACCTCTCTATAACAAAAAAAGGGCGCCAATTCAAAATGTCAATGCAGCACTTTAGCTCAAAAAATAATCATTCTGTTCAAGTGCTGTGAGCGGAGTACATAGCCAGCGTTCAGCTGGTAGAATACCTTCTGACTGAAGCGCTTTCTCCTTTCATTGTCTTCCTGGCAAAGGTTGTTCATTTCTGATAGCTTATGTACGTGATCAAATACTGATGATGAAGAATCAAAGCATCTTTCTGTGCCACCAGCAGCCCGATTTTAGGAACAGATTCAGGATTTCACAGGAGATAGTAGGAGGGGTGAAAGAATGAAGCAGCCAACAGTCCGTCTGAAGGCAGAATATTAGAGAAATTGGTGTCTGTGTGACCTCTGATGGAAAACAGGAGCCTCTTAGACTAATGCTCCTTAACGGAGCATGACAGAATCTTGCACAAGACAGGTAGTAGGCATGCCATGCTCACTGACGTCAGTGGATGTCGCTCTCTCTGTTAGGAAACCTGACCAGCCTGCCTCAAAATAATGGCTTGCACCTCCATTAAGTGACTGTAGCTAGCTCTTTTACCACTTAGTGATGAATAGTAATACAGAAATAACTGTGGCAATAAGAAAAAAATATGCTGCAATGTAACACTGTGTCAGGTAGCAAAGCCCTGGATATCGCCACAAATAAAACCTCCTTTTTCTAGGGCAGACTAGTCCAACACAGCACAAAGCAAATTGTGAGACTAGACTTTTGTACTCACTACCCATTATGCACAGACCTTAAAATGGTCCTTCTCCCACAGTTCATAGACTGTTTCTAGAAAACGTTTACACATTTCATACTTAGCAGGTAGAGCCCCTAGTCTGCAGAGCCAAGCATTGCCACCAACCTCCATATCATTACCTTAATATTTAATGTACAACACTCTCCCTTATTACCTACCACCCCCACTGATTATTCATCCTAAACAACCTCTAAAAAATCAACCACCTAACCTAATCATTACACCCATACCACAGGGAAATATCAATAAATCCAATGTTAAAACTGGGAGAAAGAAATTTAAGTACTAAAGAGTAAAACTTGAATAATAATAGCCACTTTGATTAATACCCCTATCTTATGTACAACCATCCTATTATCAACATCTCTGAGGGACCCAATTCCCTTAGTAACAAATGTCACACAACATAAGACCACAAACCAACATATATAATGACCACATAGCTCCAATATTTCAACAATTACAAATAGTACCCCACATATATTACACAAACAATACTTTACTACACTACTTACTCTCAAAAATCACTGCAAACTCAGTTATTGAAAAAATGCAAACCACGTTGTTTTTAATCTTTGCCAGAGAAATCCAGTTAAACCCAGGACCCTCACAGAACCACACTACACTCTTCAGAAAGCAAAGCCAAGACACAGCACAAAATAATAATCACAATTATTTTGCTAACAACCCTAGTTGCACATCAGCCATGAATGGGCAATCTACTGGACATGCAACTAAAAATAATCTCAAAACAGCCCTCCAAAATAAACAATACAGGCAATAAATGGACCACACTAGAAATGTGGCTGCTAACAGAACAGTCTATGTTCCAGAATTAACAGAAACATGACAAAAAATTCCTCCTGTTCTTCAATTTACTACATGAAATATGCAATATCTGTTGATCAAAGACCCTGAAAAAATAACAGGAGGGAAGCTTTTTCTACAAAACGCATTCAAATTATATCTCAATACAACTTCTACCTCAAACCCTGCCAATAACAATGCCACAAACTGGATTAAATCTGAAATAAATCTCAGAAGTAAAAATGCAACTCAAAACCGTCCGTTTATGTACACCTCCACTGTTCTCAGATAATACCTGAAGAAAGCCATCAGAGGGGTACATTGTTGATAACAGACTAGTAAAAAAGATCATAAACTGGAGCAACTTCGCCTCAGAGTATAGGGATTTCTTACTCAAATCCAAACACCCAAAGCAAAAGATACAAACAATATTCACAGCTCTACTACAATTATACAAAAACGTATCAGGCAGCACAGTGGTTCAGCAGTTAACGTTATTGCCTCACAGCAACTGGTTCTCTGGTTTTATTCTCAGCTGGGATGACTTCTGTGCGGAGTCTGCATGTCCTCCCTGCATTCATGTGGGTTTCCTCCGGGTACTCCGGTTTCCTCCCACATTCCAAAGACATGCGTTCTGGAGTGTTTCTTCCAGGGCTCTGCTGAAAACAGGCTTGGTCCTAGTCGGACTGTCCTGGTCAGCGAATGTTAAATAAATAAAAAATAAACAGATATAGCCACTAAGTAAATGGGAGTCCTAATTTTATTTCAGGAATATAATTGTAAATGAAGCACTTTCAAAAGCTGTACAAGAAGGCAGGACGCAGACTATTTCACTATGCCCCACCTTTGTAAACTTCACATATTTATATAAAATAGCTGAGAAAATAGTTAAATTGCTTAATTTCATACATAATTTCTCACTCTCAACAGTTACAGTCCATTTGCCATACAAGCATGCCCTAATTCTTCCTTTACTAACAATAATCTCTCAAGAATTTCAGACCCACAACTAATACATATTCCCTTCTGAAAATATGGTTAGCAAACCTCTCTCTCTCTCTCTCTATATATATATATATATATATATATATATATATATATAGATCCCCTTCAGAAGCTCTAAATCCCATATAATCGAAACTCATTTTCGCGAGACGAAAATTGTGAAACATTGAATACCTGAACGGGGAATTTTTCCCAGGGCAAATAAACACTTGTCCAACATGCCCTTTTCTCTTCAGTAGTGCAGTCCAAGAGTTGGTATATATTGTTAGGAGGAAGTGGGGGCACAGCACCCCACATTAGGGGATGTGGGGCACATAGCCCCTTACCTAGGTGGGTTTTATTTACTACGGTGTGTGTTTTGTTTAATTATGGCTAGTGTTTACTTACCCTGGGAAAAATCTGCTGTTCGGGTATTCAAGTTTCGCGATTTTCATCTCACAAGAATGAGTTTCGATTATGTGGGATTTTGAGGTTTAAAAGTAGATCCATACGTGTGTGTGTGTGTGTGTGTGTGTGTGTGTGTGTGTGTGTGTGTACATATATATATATATATATATATATATATATATATATATATATATATATATGTATGTACACACACACACATACACACACACTGAACATGGCCTGCTGTGTGATTAACAGCATGGATTTTGTAATGGCTTCAGTACCATCATTGCACTGTATACCCGCTACTTTCAAAATACCATAGTAAGCTTAATGTGGACTTTTTCCATCTTAATAAACTCTCAGAAACAGTAAAGTGCGGTGTACCCCAAGGGCTAGTATTAAAACCATTACTATCAATCTACCACCTCTTAAATTAGTTCCTTATGCAAATGGCATTCTAATGCTATGTGCAAACAAATCTTATACCAATCTCTCAATTGTTCAACAAGATTTTAAAAACCAGCTAAATATACAATAGCTAATGGACTTATCAATTCTGCCAAGTCTGAAGTGATGACATTTGCACCCAACAATAACTTGCTAAATTACATCCCCTTAATCCCCTTACAATAAGAGACCTACAAACCCTTACCCTGTGTGAATCAATAAAAATATCTACACTCAAACATGACCTTTAAACATAGTGTAGATAATACTGTCAAGAAAGTACTGTTGCAATTAACACTGTGCTATAAAATCTCCCACCTTCTCACTCCAAATGCTAGAGTTACTGGCTGGATCATGGCTAGTCTAACCAGCCGCATCCACCTGCTTAACAAACTAAAAATAAATTAGATACAAAAATAAGGTTTGAGCTTAATTGCTAGTCCTGCTAAGAGAAGAGATACAGATAGTAATTTACAGAAAGAAGCTATACAGGTACCCATGGGGAAAATGAGGGAACACAAATTAAAAAAAATATATATAGCTAGAATGATACGAGGCAACACGTGTTTCAGCTTGGTCAAGGTTATAAAAACTGGGATTCAATATTCCAAAATGGTCTTAATGGATCTTTTTTTTTTTTAATGCCCCTTAATTCTTTTCTAGATGTGTATCAGAGATGAAACAAAAGCAAAAATGCAAGACTGCAAAATACACAAATGCCGTGTGGCAGGAAGGCTTGATTACTTATAAAAAGAAGAAACTTTAAATATCACACAAAGCTTTCAAAGAACACATTTTTTTCTTCTAGAAGATATGACTCACTGAGACAGAAGACTATCTGCATAGGGACAGCTCGTCAAGAAGCAACAGGACTGTAAAAATGTATGCAAAGCAACATAAATTAAAACAGTCAGGGAGTTAATATGGTTATTAAACCAGACGCTGTTGTGTTTTCACTGCTCCAGGGTAAGTCTATCTTATCAAAGTGCTTTTTTTCAAAAAGATCCCAATCTTCCTTCATCTTAAATAAAATATCACAGCACAAAATAAATTCCGTATAAAGGCTGTCACATCTAATCCATGTAACAAGCAGCCTTTACTAATGTTATTAGGTGCGGTTGCATCATTCCCAGTTAGGGAATGCCATATTAATGACATCTTCAGGAAAATAACTCCTCCTTAGATGAGCACTCTGCGGTTCTGCTCAATTATTTTTTCTGTCTAGCTCACTGATTACCATATTAATTGCGTTACAAAGTGGAGAATAAGGAAATTAATGTGTACCAGGCCTCATTACAAAGAGAGGAACAGAGAAAGTGCAGTGCAGCAGGCCTTCATGATGCCAAGACTTTGAACAGTTTACTCTTCCCTCAATTAAGACAGTTACATACAACACTAACTTGGGGAAGGAGAGGAATCAATGTGAAATTCAGTGACTAAGATAACTGAAAACAGCATGCACTCAAACCTGCACCTTACTCACAGTTTACAATACAGTAAATCATTACAGCTCGACCCCAGCATGCATTTAATTCAACCAGTTAGTTGTGAAACAGCAATTCAGCATCTACCTGAAATAAACAGGATTTCATTTATTATTTAAAAATGCAATCAAAAGAACCGAGCAAAGAAGCCTTCATTCAAAATTACATGAGATTTTAGTATAACAGCAGATATCCCTCCCTTGGTGACAGTGGTGCAACAATTCCATTATTAACAGTAATATGTATATGTGCATAATGTAACTGCAGTAGGACATAGTGCAAACTACACTATGACAAAGCTGCTATAAACCCTTCCCTACACTTCCTCCATGGCAGTTTTCAGGTTCAGTGAATTCATTTTCAGTGAACCATTTCCATTGGAAAAACAGTCAACATTACATACAAACTGCTGGAAAAAAAACTGTTTTTGTAAGAGACCACTGTTTCCCTCCATGTGGAGTTGCATCTCCAAATATAACCAACTCTTACATCTCACAACCTTAAGAGTAAGGAGAAACCTCCTTACTCCCACCCAGCCTTCTTCTGCAGTCTCTCTAACCATATTTTGATGATACACAGGAACAGTAAAACATTTTATTTATTTATTTATTTCAGTTTGATGACCGGGGAAATCCAATTAGCCATGAAGAGCCCGTTTTCAGTGGAGGCCAGGGGAGAAATTCTCCAAGAAAAAAAATTAATACAGAACATATATGATAAATATAAACAGTATTATTGAGAAAAAGACAGGATGATAGCTATAAACATATAATCATTTAACGTTGTAAATTAAGCATACAAGTACTTAAAGCAGTAGTACATACAACAGCACTTTTTTAATTTATTTATTTTCATAGTATGGAATAGGTCATCCCATAATATGGAAGAGGTCATCCCAGGTGAAGCAGGAGAATTGTTCAGGGGAGTCATGGTGGAGTATTACTAATGGTATATAAGTGTTGTATTCGATGGAAAAAGAGAATATGACAGGGTTAGAGGGGAGGTTAAGTTGGAAAAACACCTCTCTAAACCATCACGAAAAAACTCCTCTCTAAAAAACACAATAAAAAGTTATAGATTTTCCTAGGGAAAAAAAATAGACCAATTTTTTTTGGCTTTGCTGACTGTGACTATAATTAGATACCTAAGTTCGGTCATAAAAGTATGCAGGTATATCCAAAAATCACCAGGTATCTCTTTCCACTTTCTGACGAGATGTCCAGCAATAACATTTTGCAGAACAATGGCCACTGCACTAACAGGTTATCAAAATGATGGGTTTTATTTAATACTCCTAAGTAACGAGGCATTGGTATCATTTACCACTAGGAGAAGGGGCAGCATGCTGGTACTTACTGCAGAACAGCAGCTGAATGTGACTTCTGCAACACTTCTTGGATAAGAAGGCATTTATTTACTGACATTTGTTTACCAGGAAAGTCTGACTGGGTAATGAATACCCATTTTCAGTAGAGGCCTGGGTATAGGATAAAATAAAGTATAAAGAGATGACACCAACGTAATAACAAAAAAAAAAAAAGGCAAATAAGAATCTGTATACACAAACATATTTTAAGTATAGTCTATTATTCTAGGAAATAAAAAAAATATATCAAAAAACAAGATTCAAGTCCTCCCTTAGAATGGGGAGAGGGCAGGTGTTGAAAGGTACAGATAGATTTTGTTGATGTAGATCATAAAGGAGAGGTGCTTGAGTACAACCATGAGTTAGTGACAGATTAATTGAGAGAGGACTTAAATACATGAAAGTAACCAGCACTATCACAACAGCATCTGTGTCATTTGTTACATCCTTGGCTGGCCAAAACATTTGGGGTGAAGTGCTTGAAATGCTGCTTTTTAAAAATGGTAAAACTGCTACAAAGAGTTAATTTAAAAGTGGAAGCTACAGTACAGGATGCATACAATTCTGTAGCTATATTTAGTACAGAGGGACTGTTCCCACTTACCTTGATTGTCTGTCAAATATTTTAGAACCTCTTGCAAAAGTACCATATAGCAGTCAAAACCAGATTGAAGTTGCCTGGTGCCACCCCCCTCATCACCCAAATACACCAAACACGCTGTACCAGAACACAAATGCGTATGTAAAGACTGCCATTAGTGTTTTGTTCCGGCATTCTGAAGAGCTTTGCATTCATTACAAGGAAGTAAGACGAAATCTGAGTGGGAGCGTGCATCAACCAAAAACAGATGCTCCTCCCTGAATAAGACTACTAGTGGATAACCTTGCCATCTATAGTATAATTTGGGGTATCTCAGATATGACCTCGCAAGTGAAATCTGAGTGGGAGCGTGCATCAACCAAAAACAGATGTTCCTCCCTGTCTAAGACTACTAGTGGATAAACTTGCCATCTACAGTATAATTTGGAGTATCTCAGATATGATCTCACAAGTGTGGTGCAATGGGTAGCATCTTGCTTGCTGGAGATCCTTTATGTCCCCCCCCCCCCAAGATCCCATATTTTCCTCCTTTCTGGTAAAAAAGATATAGTCTGTCACTGAGTGAGCAATATTTCAGACAGAATCAAAGGTGGGACGGTTGCTATACCTAGAATAGATAAATTATGCTATGTCCGCAGCCTAATGCATTTAGTAAGAATGAGTAAAGCCAGGCCTCCAAGTCTGATGGTCACTGTGGTTTCTGATGAGAGGCAAGTGGAAATCAACAATCCCAGACAAAATTTACGACAATACGTTAATTCCCTTTCCTGTTCTCCCTCACCTACACAAGGAATGTGCCTGGCAAGAAAAAGTCATTTTTGAAGGACAACCAATGTCATTACTGAAATTTCATGAAAGACAAGTAGGTGAAGTGACTTCCATTGCATCTAGTTGTCTACAGTAACTCTGGATTAGTGCTTTCTTACTGTTATTTCTAACAGTTTTGAAGGGAGAATCCAGCTGAATACTTTAGCACATATGCCAGTTTGCTCAGTTAATGCCCATATCATTGGTTTCACATTATCACATTTCTCCTCCTTACCTATGGTTTATACAAATGTAATTCAATAATATGTGATTCACACATTTGTGCATTCTCTCGTTTTATACCCATAAACACTTTCTACCAAATGAGTAATCTACCCAGAGTTACAACTTTTCTGCCAAATGAGTATTCTTCATTTTGAGTTACAGCTACATACATATATACATAGTCATTATCAACCTGCCTTTTCCCCTTTTCCTGCATGCATAGGGTCGAAGTGTTGAATCAACTGTCACCATCTCTCTCTTGATTCAATGTGCCATTCTCATAGCTTCTTCTTCATTAGTCATGCCAAACTGTTAAAAAGGCCTCTTTCACACAGTCCATCCAAATCTTTGCTGGACATCCTAGTTTCCTCTTGCCGTTTTCCAGCTTCTCCCAAATCATCTTCACCAAACTGTCTGCTCCTTTCCTGCATGTGCCCAAATCACTGCCTTCTGTTCACTCTGACTTCTTCTGCAACTGGAATTGCTTTAACTTCTGCTCTGATGTCATAATTCTATAAATTTATTTATATATATATATATATATATATACATACGCATATATATATATATATATATATATATATATATATATATATATACATACACACACACCACACAAATACATATATATATATATATATATATATATATATATATATATATATATATATATATATATACACACACACACATACACACACAGACACATACACAATAATGGCTCATTATGATTCAAAAATGAGCATGCTGACTGGACAGCCCAACCAGCGTGCCTGTTGTAACATGAGCATATACCAAAAGAAAAGAGTCAGTACGCTGAAGTAACATTGAGCAATCAGACTTTTCTATTGGTATATACTGGAGGGGACACCAAAATATGAGAAAAATCAGGTATGTTCTGCAAAAATGAAACAAATACAGTTAAAAAAAATTAAACAAACCTCAGTGGAGATCCTGTTTTCTCAGTAGCTTTTACTGCATTGATGTACTGTGCAAGTGTAGGAATGTATTATGAATTATACTGAAAGCTTACAATGCTGAATTTCAAAATACCAAATTTTAATCCAAAGACATGATGTGCGTTCCCCATCACCTACGAATCGTTTGATATAACAAAAAAATACACAAATACCAAACGTTTCATCACAAATAACATTAAAATTCACAAAACCTAGGTTCACAATACCACATAAACTGCACAAACATCAGTAACAATTCCTCTCACCAAATGAAAACTAAAAGAAAAAATACACACTTACAATACTAATGACTAACTTTTTCCAAAAATTAAAAAAATGACTTATCTTATTAACAGAAACTGGACAATATAAAACTAAACTAGTTGGGCTATGCCCCCCCCAAACTATATATATATATATATATATATATATATATATATATATATATATATACATACATACATACATATATATATATATATATATATATATATATACTAACTCAAGGATCGCACTACAGTGGGGAAAAGGGCATATACCTTTTACTTACCTTAAAGTACTGTACACACTGCTAATTGGGATTCTGAAATTCAGCACTGTAAGCTTTCTGTGTAATGAAACTCAGTCAAATGAGTTTTCAGTATTTTCAAAATTAGGGATTATGGCCTCAATCAAATGAATTTCAGTATTTTAAGTTTTCAGCCATATGAAGTAGACCCGTGTGTGTGTGTATGTGTGCATATATGTGTGTGTGTGTGTGTATATATATATATATATATATATATATATATATATATATATATACACACACACACACACAATACATTATCATGATCCACGGAACACTCTGACTGCAGAAGCCTGCTATAGTCAATGCTACTGTGGTCGACTATCCAATGCACTGATGGCTACACTTTGGTCACAGTTGTCCAAGGTTGTGTTAACATATTTAAGTAAAGAATCATGGGTGTGAAGTTCTTGTGTTTTTGTAAGACCAGGATATTTCCACTGTAGTGTTAATGCAGTGATCGTAATACAGGAGGGTGTGCCATTTTGTTTTACAGAATATTCTGTGGTTGCACTGTACTATTTATATAGCAATTACAAAGAAATGCATCTGTAAAATTCTTTGGATGTTTAAGAAAGTATTTTAGTAAAGGGATTGCAAAAAACACCGACGTACTGTATAATACTTTGTTCTTTTGCAGCTATTTCAGGTTTGATCGTGTGCACAGTAAGTCATAGGGATATGGTCAATAAAGTGAAGGTCGAGGGTTTGGTGATTTGCAGAAAGGATATAAACATTTATACATGCAAATCTTCTTACTGCATGTGAAACACTGGAAAAATTACATAAAAACTTCACGAAAAATGAAAGATATTTATAAACACCACCTAAGGCAGTGGAATAATAAATGTGCTTCTTCACTTTTCTTACTGTGGTACTCAGCAATGTATTCAGCTCAGTCCTTGTCACAAAAGTTGTAAATACCTAATCCTAATCGTGTATAATCCTCATTAGGCTGTCTTCTTAACAAATGTTTCTTTGCCTCCTTCAGTGTCTGTTTCGCTTCTGTTTACAATTACTTCTTCTACATTTGCAATTTTGTTGAACCATTCCAATAAAATGCATTATCCAGCACATAATACTATGCTCTTCCTTTGCAAATTCTCTCAGGTTCTGTCTAAGGCTACACAGTATAATTTTCAGAAACTGAAGTGAACCAGAGAAAGCATTTTGTTTTAAATGCTATCAGAGTTTAGTGTGTGTGTAAAAAATGGCAGCTGTTTGCTTGTTTATTGTTTGAGCTTCATGGTAACTTAACATGTTGCCATGAAGTGGTAGACTCATTTTTCAGCCCACATTATCTGTATCTCATAATTAAATACTGCTGGAGTGTTTGTTCTCCGATCTGGATGGTGATACACAGGTTGCCCATTCTCTATCCTTATAATACTGCACAACCCACTTCTGTATGACAATTGTCAGTTCCAACAAAGGTAATACCACAGTATCCTGCATTCATTGGCATCATGCACTGTTGAAGCACAAGGGCCTACAGGTCTTCTATGTCAAATTTCTTTCAGAATTTATCTTTCTAGTGGAAGAAACAACACAAAGTGAAAATGTTATCATACTCCTGTAATAGGAGCATTACAAGAGAGGAACCCTGCAAATTTAGACAATAACATGATGGTGAGCAGAACATATCACATTTACCTTACACTGCAATGTTTTCAGAATCTCAACAGGTTAAGTTATAAAAGAATGCGATAATGTCCTGATTGACTACATTCTTTTTTTCTCATTGATTTAGCAAGGTAGAAGTGGAGAGCCTAAAATAATGTAAGAAAGTATTATTATGTAGTGCACAGCATCTCTTTTAACATTTCTGCCTCATAACTGAATGTTTTGGGTTTACTTATTATCTCTGGTTACTATCTGTGTGTAATGTTGACCGCCCCACATGTCCTCGCAGATTTCATTCAGGTACTATGATAACCAGTATTCACTTGGCTCTCAGAAGAAAGAGTAAGTGAATCCACATCTGTAATACATATATATATATATATATATATATATGTGTAAGGCCACGGTGGTGCAGCGGTTAGCGTCGTCGCCTCACAGCAAGAGGTTCTCCGGTTTGATTCTCGTCTGGGGTGCCTTCTGTGCGGAGTCTGCATGTCCTCCCTGTGGTCGCGTGGGTTTTCTCCGGGTGCTCTGGTTTCCTCCCACATCCCAAAGACATGCTGTAGGTGGACTGGATACTCTAAATTGGCCCTAGGTGTGAGTGTGTGCACGTGTGTGCCTTCTGTGGAAGGTTGGGCGCCGGGCTGGCAACCCGACACCGTAAAACTCCACTGCCAATCATGAACGGACAGATGATCCTCTGTGGCGACCCCTAACCGGGAAAAGCCAAAAGAAGAAGAAGATAATATATATATATATATATATATATATATATATATATATATATATATATATGGGTCTAGGACTATTCACTGAAAGCACATTTCACTGAAACACAATTCACTTAAAGTTATATATGGCATAATTCACTAAAATCTCAATTCACTGAAAACACAATTCACTAAAACATAATTCACTTAAAGTTATATATGGCCTTTTCCCTACTGTAGTGCGACCCTGGAGTTAGTGCACAGTCATTTGACTTTCAGTGAAATGTGCTTTCAGTGAATAGTCCTAGACCCATCTATATACATATATCTCCTAGACTCATCTATATACATATATCTCAGCCCGGCACTTGCTCAAAAGTCATAGCAAGCACTTTTAAACCCTAGCACTAGACCCTCCTATACTAGCAAGCACTTATAAACCCTAGCACTAGACCCTCCTATACCATACAGAAGGACAAGGCTCTCTATTCAACCTTACCGGCCATTCAGTAAAACAGTTCAGTGTATCAGTGTACCTATCCAGGCATGTCCAAAGGGCAGTTTCAGGCATACTTGCCAGTCCAATAGGTGAATCTGGACATTTTGAGGCAATGTTACAACTGCCTCATGTACACAGACAACCCTCTCCTCTTACCACCAAACACTAATACATGTGAGAGATGCAATTATACAGCCAAATTGGAGGCTAAGCTCTCTCAACCCAAGGCTGGATCAGACAGTCAAGAGGAGAAGGGAAATACATGCATCACACCACTAGTCTCACACAGACCCATTAAACCAGCACCGGCAAAAAACAAACATAAATACACTTAAACATACTTGGAGGCTCTAAATAAAAAGCTGCAAAAGCAACAGAGACCTCCAAAGCAGACATCCAAGCAACCTCCACCCCCCAACACAAATCATGAATCACATAATTCACTAAACCAGTGTGCCATGAAATCACTGCCCTCAAGGCAAAATAACATACCCAACATACTAGTAATAGGTGACTCTATAGTCAAGCACACTGACATCCCACTCACTAGGCTGAATAAGGAGAAGGTTACTGTTAGATGCCTGTCGGGTGCCAGGATCAGCCACATAACACAAGCACTCAGGTCACTCCAGAACAAGTACAAATATGACTCTATCATGGTCCATGTTGGTGTGAATGACCTGAGCCGTACCTCCCTGGACTACATGAAAAGAGACATGGAAGAGCTCTCTGATCACGTAGCCCAGTATGACCCTGACCCTGAGTAGCATCCTGCCCTCACCAAGGATGATACCACAGTATAAAGAAAAAAAAAATATTAATTTCAACAATTGGCTAAGTTTCTGGTGTCACTCAAAGGGGATCCAGTGTCTGTTCACCTGGGATGACATGCTCGACAAGCCACGTTGCTTCGCTAGAGATGGCTTGCATCTGTCACCCTTAGGGCTTTCGAATACTGGCCAAGGCTCTTGCCACCCCCATAGTGCATTTTTTAGGCAAGGCTCAAAAGACAAACCCACCGCCATAAATAGCACTAGTAACAAAAAACTGAGAGTAATGCTACTCAATGCCAGAAGTCTAAACCTCAAAATGCACGCACTCGAGGCACACCTCAGTATGGAGAAAATCGATATCTGTGCAGTAACAGAAACCTGGTTTAGTGCTCCAGAGAGCACCCCAGCACTACCAGGCTACAACTCATACCATACATTTTGGCCACAGAACCCGGACCAAAATACAAAAGGCGGGGGCGCCTCCATATTCATCAAGGATACCCACACCTCCAGGTTAGTGGCACAGCATGATGCTTCACAGATCATCCATGTGCAACTAACAACGAGCAAAACTGGAATTCAAATTGTAGCTTGCTACAGATTACCCACCATGTCCCAGGACCCCCATTCTGCATTTCTGGAAACACTGGTAAATATAAAGGTCCTACCAAACACCCTAATATTGGGTGCTTTCAATTACCCAAACATTAACTGGGAGAACTACTCAAGTAGTAACTCCCTTGCCCAACATTTCCTAGAATTTATAAACTCAAACACCCTGGATCAACTGGTCAACATTCCCACCAGAGGTAACAACATATTGGACCTGGTCACCACCAACATGTGCGACCGGAGGTCAACCCCTCGCTGGTTAGATCTGACCACAAACAAATCACTTTGGATATCCACATTCCGCCCCTACCCCCAGACAAGGAAACCACCATGAAAAACTTTTCAAAAGCAAACTTCACGTTACTTAAGACTGAGGTGGAAAATTTCAAAGCCCCCATGCTAAAAGATGGCGCTGTCCAAGCTGCAAAATCCTTTACTAATGCATTCTACAGGCACCCACAAGAATGCATGGATCATGCTATCCCCCAAGCAAAACCAAGACTCACTCCTCCAAGAAAAGGAAACCAGTCTGGTGGACTCCTGCCATAAAAGCTATACAATAGAAGGAAGAAACAAGTACAAAAAGAGAGAAAAATCCCAAGAAAGGAAGACATCCCTGATCAGTATCAGCAAGAAACTACATTCCCTCATAAAATCATCCAAGGCGAGCTTTGAAAGAAAAATTGTCAAGGATTCCAAAGATAACCACAAGGCATTCTATAGCTACATCAAGAATCTAAGTGGCAATGCTTAGATCTGCTCGGAGTTAGTGCAGAATGGCACAAAATACACTGAACCGACCGATATTGACAACATCCTGGCAGACAGGTTCAGCGCAAACTTCACACCCCCCCCACCCCCAAAAGGGCCCATAACCATACCAGAAGAATGTAGAGCCCCTGAAATCAAAGACACTCAGGTTAAAACAGCCCTCTCCAAAGCCAAAAACAAAGCATCAATGGGACCAGACGGTGTCCCAGGCTGCGTCCTACACAAGCTCAAAGATTAACTAACCCCTCACCTAAACACACTGTTCAAACTCAGCCTCTTCACAGGTTACGTACCCATAGAGTGGCGCACAGCAACGGTTATTCCACTCCACAAAGGTGGAGCCACAACAGACCCCAGGAACTATCGTCCTATAAGCCTGACTAGCTTGGTCTGCAAGGCTATGGAGCGCATCTTCATGGAACTCATTAACAGAGACATTGGGAACCTCCAAACACTGGACCCTACCCAGTTCGGCTTTGTTAAGGGCAGACCATGCCTCCTAATCCTGGTGGACTTCTTTGAGACAGTTACCAAGGCTATAGACGAGGGAAAGATGTTACACACAGCCTACTTAGACCTCGCAAAGGCCTTCAAAACCATTCCCCATTCTGGTATTATAGACAAACTCACCAGCCTGAACATAGACCCCTACGTCACAAGATAGCTTGCCAACTGGCTCATGGACAGAACCCACATGGTAAGAGTTGCGGGAGCTAGGTCTGACTCTAAACCGGTTACAAGTGGCATTCCCCAGGACTAAGTCCTAGGACCCCTCCTGTTTGGCATATACTTCTCAGAGGTACAGGCAAGCACAGGATGACTATGACTGACCAGGTTCACAGACGACTGCAAACTAGGGGCTATAACTGACTCTCCGGCTGACACAGACATCCTCCCAAAGGGTCTCACTGAGATGGATACCTGGTGTCAAAATCATGGCCTCAAGCTAAATGCCAAAAAGTGCATAGTCATCCCCCCTTTGGAAAAAACAAAGTACCCACAAACTACCACATAGGTGGTAGTCTCCTAAATACAGAAGACGTAATAAGGGATCTGGGGACCCAAGTAGATAGTAATCTCTCCTTTGATAATCACATTGCCAAAGTGGTTAGAAAATCCTTCTACGTGGCCCACCTTTTCACAAAAGGGTTCGCATCCACATCAAAAGAGGTCACTGTGCCCCTCTACTCATCAGACCCATCATAGAGTACAACGCCCCATTTGGGATGTACCTTACAAGACACCTGCAACAGCTGGAAAGACCACAGAAGTACCTCACCAAGAGAATCACTGTCCTCAAACAGATGCCCTATGATGCTCGACTGAAGTAACTCCAGCTGTACTCGGTTGCATACTGCCTACTCAGAGGTGATCTCTGCCTGACATACAAGGCCATGTCCAACCCAGAATTGATGGACATGCTCCACCTACCCACACGCTCTAGGGATCTAAACCTCACCACAACAATAAATATTATGCACTGGAAGGCTAGATTCCTGTCCCAGAGACTTCCCATGCTTTGGAACAAGATTCCAATCTACATTGGCAGAGCTCCCTAACACTCTTCAAGAGAAACCTTGACGAGTGGGTGGGAAACAAAGTTTACCCCAGGGATCATTTCAGTGGCTGTAAGGGGGCAGCGAAAGCCAAAACATTCTGGCTAGGCTTATAAATGCCTTCGGGCAGATAGCCTAGTACCTACCTACCTATGAACCTATATATATATATATATATATATATATATATATATATATATATATGTGTATATATATATATATATATATATATATATATATATATATATATATATATACATATATACATACACACTAACACGCATAGCTCATTTATTCTTTCCTTTGTTATGCAGCACAACTTTTAACTTGTATTAATGGGTTGTTCATAAATGCACTGAATGCACACATCATCAGTAAGGCTGTGTTTCTATTTTAAAATTCTCATTTATGGCTCTTGCTTCCATCTAGTAATGATGCCACTTGTTTACATCTGGCCAGTTCAATAACAGATTACGCTATTCTAGGTTTATGAGCTATGAGTGATAATATTACTTTACATGTTCTGGCACCATTCTGAATGAAGCACAGCAATGCAATAATGGTGAATAATCACAGTGAACTAACAATGCAGATGATCATTTGCTGTTCTAACTCTCACCTGCTTTATGATTCCAAGTAACTGTTCAGTGCTATTCTTGCCACAATTATCCCCATGATTAATTATCGGCTTTGAAATTAAGCTGCTTTCTTTCCTCAGTGTTGCCATGACGATGAATGGCTTGCACCTGCCACTGTGTGAACAGTTGCTGGCTTCTTAGGCTGAACTAAGTACCTGCTGTTCATGAACCTAAATCTGAAATGTGTAACCATCATGTTCTGTTTCCAGGATACATCTTTGCAACAAGAAGATACTCTCCTGAGGATTAGTTACCTATCTTAGTCTTCCAAGCACCCCTCTGAGCTCCCCATATAGGTCATGAAATGGCAAGAGATGAGTGTGATTTACAAATGTAGATTTTTACATATTCCTTCTCCATTTTCAAGTCTTCTCTATTAATCAGGTACAGTCAATTTCCAGCATAGCAACTTCCACTGTATAGCAGTATCAATTTGGCAGATGAGCAAAATATGGCCTTAGATGAAATAGCTGATGTGAAAAGTATTGGCCATTTGCCTAATGTTCCTTTGAGCGTCAAACGAAGTGGCAAAGTCTGCTTTATTAGAGGAATTGGGAAAATGTTAGCATATTTTCTGTGTGTGAACAGAACTAAAAACAGTATTACAAAGTTTTGCTTTTGATCCAGAAACTTAATGGTATACTGTATAAAAAGGACACTAACTTTTAACAGCCCTTTGGGTGTTAACTATAAAATATATCAAGTAATTTTCTTTTTTGGTAATTACAAAATGTTTCCATTTAACAATAAGGCACAATGTAAAGAGCTGTACTCAGACTGCAGGTTTCCCCACTGTTAGCAGTGTGACCTCAGATACTGCAACATCATTTTGGAACAGCCAATCAAGCATGACACACAAAATTGTTTTAGAAATGACAGCTATTAAAATAAACTACTGAAAATAATCAAAACAAATAAATGCACAGTACACTTTTGTTGCTTATGTCGTACCTAGCTCTACATACTGAAATCAAGCTACAAATCAGAAAACAATGACTTGGGAGTTATCTTAATGTTGGAGTGCTGAGGTTACTTGCCAAGAATGCTCACAATTCCACTTCTGGAAGGCCCCACAGCTATATGGTATCTTGAAATGTATATGAACCCACCTTCCATTCATCTGCTATTATTATATTCCTACCTTTAGTATGTGAATATTTTAAATGTAGAATACGAATTGCTGAAAGGCAAATACTGTGTTATGATAACCTTGCCAAAATCTGAACTGTTTCTTTGCAGAGTTGGAAAAGTTTGTTGCTTTCTTGTTTGCATACCAATTTACTGTATTATTATTTGATTTGATCTCCCCAAACAATGGTGGAAATTTTTGGTCCACAACTCTGCTTCTTTGGGGGACTTGTGATTTCTGCAATTCCACTGTTCCCATCTCCAAGTCTACAAAAGGTCTCATAAAGAACAGGGAGCAGTGGTGATTATTGCTGCGGTTTAGAGGTCTTCGACCCCAAAGAATCAAGTGTCTGTTGAAATTCCAACAGATGAAACCATCATCCTAGGAACTTCAGAACTAAAAGTGCGAATAAGGGGCATATCTTCTGCATCCAAGGTTACAGTATATTGGAGTTTTCCCCTTACTCTAACATACAATGATCTCATAATTATGTAATTAAGTATGTGAATAAAGAAATATCCTGACAGCTAAGGTACTACAAAGGGCATAGTTTTTCAAAGCAAAATGTATCTAGTTATTGCAAATCTTTATCACATGGTTAAGATACAAGAGAAACAGCTTTTCCCACTTGTTAGATGCAGCTAAAGAAACGGGAGGATCTGCTCTGTGTGAATAGTACAAATCATGTCTCTTGGTAACTTACTTATACCTTTTTTATATTGAAGAGGCAGGAGAAAAAACTATTTTTGAAAACTCCTGAAAAGTATTTTAAAGTGGCAGCACTGACCCCTATGAACCTGCGAGACTGGTCATCTTTTATGAGATATAAGAGGATTCTCCACAGGGCAACCAAAAGAAATTTGCCATAAAATATAAGGTATCCATAAAATATACATCTCCTCCATAGAGAGCTTGAATATTGTGGGGAAAAAGTTTTCTTATAAGAATCCTAACAGGAAGAAAGCAATTACTAGAAAATAGAAATCAAAATTTTAACCAACCATATTAAAAGTAGTGATGTATAGTAAGAGAGATAAAATAACTGGAATTGAGATCTTTAGAGAAGGGTAAGAGCAAACTACATAGGAAAAAATGGAATTGTGTGAAAAATACATACAGGGGAGGAATGAGGTTTAAAAGATGGCAGGACTTATGAGTTATGTAATGTTTCATTGAAAATGACTGGGTAGATTATAAGTGATGTAAATATTGACAACTGGGAATGTGTCAGTATGGTTTGTGATGTAAAATTCTTGCAACTAGGATTGTGCTGGTGTGGTTTGTTTTCATTTATATAAATGTATGACTGCCTGTGTCGTAAGTGATGGTTTAATAAAGATGTTTCTTGTTTAAAAAAAGGGGGCAGAAATTGAATAATTTATGTAATGTTGCATAGGTTATATGATATATACCAATATATGTGAAATATAATCTTTGTTAATACAGTTTGATTACTTTTGTATAATTGGAAATTTGATTACTTTTGTATAAATGGAAATTTGCTTATGTCACAAGTCATAATTCAATAAAGGTGTTTTAAAAAAAGAATCCTAATAAGAAAGAGTGCGAGTATATAAAAATTTACCACTTCACTAGATGATCCAGAGCAGAAACAATCTTACTTGCTAACGCTCAAGAGGGCCAAAATAAAAATAACTGCAGTAATTCATATGCCACTATACTGTCTTCACACTTTCTTATAGCATATTACAATAATCACTTGCATAGGGTCTTTCAATGAAAGGAAGGCTGCACTAAGACAGAAGGTGGATTTAGTTGAAGCTACAATGGTCCTGGCATGTTTAAGAACTGCCACAGTGCAAGGTTCGTCCACGACATGATGTCTTCATCTGACATGATCACAGGGGATGCCAATGTAGACACCCATAAAGGTGCTGCTAAGGTCTTACCTTTCAGCAGCAACACCAGTAAGATTAGCAAGAAGAACTTTGGAACTATTTAAATGACTATATATCCATGCTTTAAGAAGCTGTTAGAATATTAATACCCAGAATCAGAGTCAAAACTGGTGGAGTTGAATTTTCTCTCTTCCTTTGATAACTTTTAGTTTCATAACCTTATCTTCTTTCTTATACACACTTACTAATCATTTTTTATAAAAATAAAGTTGTTAAACAATTATAAGCCACATTCAGAACCAGCAAATGCCTATCACAATTTAATGTGTTATTAAGATTTGACTTAAAGCCTCTAAGAAATCCTGCAAACAGTTGATGAGAGAAAGCCATTATATGAATGAAGCTGCGCCACTGCTGATGAAGAAACTGAACCACTGTGAAGAACTGACACAGTTCTCTACAGAGCTGGTTATACACACGCTCTTGTGCACACCAACCAAGGATCGAAGCTTGCACAAGACAAGTACGTGTCTTCACAGTGATATAAGCACAGCTGATTGAGAACTCTAGTGGCAAAGCAACCCTATGATTTACTGTTACAGTGTCTCTAGCTAAAAAATATCTAAAGCAGTTGTTAGGTACTACAGGGAAATGGATTACAAGAAATACTGGAGAAAAGAAGGAAGAAAAAGGAGACAGTTGAAAGGAGTAAATAAGCTTTAGGAAGCTGTCACAAAAGGGCACTGTAAGGGGAACAAATAGTGGACTTAATTCTAGTATTCTTCTGGTTTCTAGTTTCTCTACTGATGGTAATGAAATATGTCACAGATGCGAAAACACGGCTTTCTACAGGCAAATGTCTGTGCAGGTTACTCAAAGAACTGCATGATGGTAGCTGGAATGTCAATCAACAAATCATTATACTAACTGAAATGGGACTCCCTTACTGCAGCAAATGTTATTACTGTACCATTCGAATGTAATGCAAAATAAACATATGTAAAGACTTTGCATTTTTAACACAGTCGGGTCAGCCACAATCAATGTGCAGCTAGTTCTCAAAGTATCTAATTGGGAAAATCAAGAAAACCTGTAAAACTGACACTTGGACCATGCAATCACAGTGTTAAACTGTCCTTAGTAAAACAAATGCAGTCCAACAGCCTCAGAGCATAAAGCAGAATACTTATTAACAACCGATCCTACCAATGAACCTCAAATGCATTGAAAGCATACCTATATGGAAGAGCGGTGGGATGGTATAAAAATTAACAAAAACAGTGGAATAAGGAATTAATGGAATTACAGTTAAAAGTAGATCATTTAAAGCTTGATATTCAAAATGGAAACACCAACTTAATAAAAGAACTAGAAGATACTAATAAAAAATACTCAGACGCTACACCACAAAACAATGATCAACTTAGAAAAAATTAAACTATGTTACTATTCAATGAACCCTAAAAACCAACGAAAAATAGCAAATAGGACTAAAAAGATTATTAAAACAAATCAAATCAAGGAAATACATAATATAGAAACCAAAAAGAAAGTATCTGATTTAGAAGGAATACTAGAAGCTTTTAGGCTATTTTTTCATAAACTTAATAATCAAAATGAGAAAACAGAAACACGTTCAGCATTGAAAGCTGTTCTCAAAAACAATGTTAAAGTTAGGTTATTAAAGGAGCAGGTACAACTAATAGATAAACAAATAACAATGACAGAACTTAAAGCTGAAGTAAATAAGCTAAAATTAAACAAAGCTCCAGGTATAGATAATATCACCCCAGAAATGTTTAAATTACTATCAAATGAGGCTTTGCTGTTGTTACTGAATGTCTTTACATCAGTTAAAAATGGTAAAGACATTCCTCCTTCTTGGAAGTACACATTAATATCATCAATTCTGAAACAAAATAAAGATCCCAGTGAATGTTCATCATACAGACCCATTTCACTTCTTAATATAGATTATAAAATTTTTATGGCAATACATGCTGCTCGAATAAAACAATTACTACCACTTTTGATAGAGGAGGATCAAACAGGTTTTATAAAAGATAGGAACACTTATGACAACATTAAAAGAATTCTTTCCTTAATTGATTATATAAATGTCACAAAAAACAAAATGAATGTTATTAGCTTAGACATAAATAGCGCATTTGATTCCGTGAACTGGGATTATCTGTGGTTAGTTTTAAAAGAATATGGCTTCTCAAACAACTTCACTTTGTTAATAAAATCATTATATGAAAAATCACTGGCTTATATAAAACTGGGATCTTGTCTGTCTAAATCTATTAAAATAACTAAGGGCACAAAACAAGGCTGCCCTCTTTCTCCGTTATTGTTTGCGCTAGTCATTGAACCCTTAGCAAATAATATACGTATGGATAAAAATATTGAAGGAATACAACTAGACAACAGCCTAGAGCTTAAAATTCAACTTTTTGCTGATGATATTTTAATTACCTTAAAAATAATAATAGCAGTTTAAAAGCATTATGGGACTCAATTCAAAACTTTCAAAACTTTTCAAGTCTTAAATTTAATGAGAACAAAACAAATGTATTGCTTATAAATACTAATAAAAAAGATCTAAATAAAAAATACCATAAATATATCTCTACCGATAATATAATTAAATACTTGGGAATTATAATAACTAACAACCTAGATACTACAATTGAAACAAATTATAAAGAGACCTTAAATAATATTAAAAATCTAATACAAAGATGGAATAAATTCTTCTTTTCAATGGAAGAAAGGCTTTATATAATTAAAATGATCATATTTCCAAAAATTCTTTATGTCATACAAGCTTGTTCTTTGCCACCAGCTAAATCGCACCTAAAACAATTAAATGATTTAATGGTAAGATTCCTATAGTATCCAAAAAAACCAAGGATAGCTATGAAGTACCATCTAGATGATTGGGATATAGGCGGCATAGGTTTACCAGACATAGAAATATATTTGCATTCATCCATTATTAAAACAATATCATTATGGCTAAATACAAAATATGCATCAAAATGGAAGCTAGTTCATGAGAGAATCTGGTTAAAATCAGGATTTGTAGTAGAAAATAAGTATACAGATTTCATACCAAACAATTTTCTATGGCTGATGAAGGAATATATGATGATACATAAGAATAAAAATATAAGTTTCAAATACATTACTTATACATTAAAAATTTTCCAAAATCTTATTAACAGCAATCCTGATATTAAAGCATGGTCATTTCTTTTATATCCAGTAGCGTACACACAAGGTAATACAATAACATTTAATATGGAAGTAGTCAACATGCTTAAAGAAAAGGGATTAATATATTGGCATCAATTGCTAAACTCTGGAAAACCTCTGACAATAGACCAAATTAAACAGAAATTAAATATGGAAGATAGTTCGTGGTTACATGTACAAGAATTAAGACGGTATATATTAAGCAAACAAGAAACAATGCAACCATCAATAAGACAAAATGTTCCTAACCTTATAGAACATATAATATTACTAACAAATCAACCCATTACTGGAAAGGGATACTTATCATCTATTTATAAAACAAAAAAATAAAAATGCATAATAATGACAAAATATGGAATTATTATAGCTCAGTTAATGGACATGTGCCAAATGACAGAGATAAAAAACTAATTCTTCTCTCTCCAAAGCATACATCACTTTCATTACATTGGAGACTTTTTACATGGCAATTCATACACAGATCTTATGTAACCCCTCATAAAATGGAACTTATGTTTAAGAAAAATATTGGCTGCTGGAGATGTGATTTATCAATAAAAGCAGACTGGCAACATATGTTCTACGAATGCCATTTGATTAAACCATATTGGGATAAAATAAATTATTTTCTGCAAATGGTAGTCAATGATAAATTCCAGATTTCCAAATCTATTATTTTGTTTAATGTACCTGTACCCGACTGTGTGCCAAGAACAAAATATGTAATCTTATGGACTCTCCTAGCTATTGCAAGGAAGAACATTACATCAAACTGGAAATCCTAAGCTTCTCCAACTTTTAAGCAATTCATGAATATGGTGTCAGCAGTATCGCAATTGGAAATGAACACTATTAAAGGAAGAACTGAAAGAACTACATCATTATACATAGCATGGCAAAAAGTAACTGAAATACTGGAGAATAATGACTGCAGCAGATTATAATCAGGAAACAATTGTATAGAAAGTCAATTATATGTCAACAATAGACACCCTTGTAAATACTTTATTTTGGTTTTAATGTTTGATATCTGTTTAGAGGTTTTAGCCTACCTTTTTAAATAATTTGTAAATACTTAATTGTCATAAATAACCTGCATTCATGTTTTCTTGTTTTTGGAAATGAATAAAAATATTAAAAAAAAAAAAAATGCACTTCTTCCTTCAGACCAAACCTCTGGAAATAAGCTTGACAGCATCTAGCTATCAAGAACAACATACAAGTTTTTTACTGTCAGTTCATATACTTATTCCCTGTCCTTCTCAAACAGCTGTGATTGGTCATTAATGCTGCACATTCCCAATTAAATTTAATTTTCATCTCACAAGCAAAAAGATGGAAATGACTTTACCTCATTCTGTTTCCCCTTAATTCTTTTACTTGTGACTTTACTTTGCTCTTGCCGGTTTCCTCAGCTGCAGAAGAAAAATCTCCCAAATTTTATAACTTAACGTCTGTTAAATGCATTAAAAAATACCAACCTCAACCTTTTGCTCCTAGTTTTCAAATGCTCTGCAAATGACAAAGCAGTTTTAATTAACACTGAAGTACTGCCATAGTAATGCAACATTAATAGCACTGTGAATATCTTTTTAAGGAACGTGTATTCTTAAACTTGTAGGTTCCTGAATTTTTAAATGAATCATGTGGGTGTTTACTTGATGCCATTGGCTGCTGGTAGTTATAACACTGGTATAAATGTTTGGGCATGTTTGTAAAATGGTGCCTGAAGAAGTTTCGTGATTTTAAACCTGACAAAAGCGCTTACCAATAAACAATATTTTACTGGATTTTTGCACCTGTGGTTCCCATCATTTGCTGCTAATTTTTTGCCCTTCTGGTTGGTGAAATTTTGTTTTTCCAAGTAACTTACCATAATGAGCTCTTGTTTTATCCCTGAAAAGAAAGGAATACTTTGTCCAGTGAGGTTACTCGGTTAACAAATTAAAAAAAAAAAAGTGCATCACTGGGCATCTATAAACTTGTGTGATAAAACATTTTCAGTGTAAATCTGCACATCTCCCATAATGTCTTGTAAAAGAAATGGCTGCAAATGTCTTTAATCAAACCTTTACTAGAGTTAAAAATTATATATATATATATATATATATATATACAGATATACACACACACAAACATACATACACACAAATGGCCAAAACACTAGTAATAGTGGAAGTAAATGAGCTTTCCTACAAGCCCATTCAAGAACAAATCATTATGACAACAAAACAAAATATCCCTAACATTGTAAATAGAAGAAAAACATTGGACTAAAATTATCAATATCGCCAAGATTTCTTTCTACAGCCTTCAGCATCAACCCCCCCCCCCTTTTCCCATTTATACATCGAGTCAGGTGCACATCAAAAGTGACCATCACACAGATCTAATGTGGACATCGCCAGCTCAACATTATTATTATTATTATATGTGTATTAATAAAATTGCTCTATTCAAGTTACTTTTTCTTAGTTTAAATACCAGTCTTCTATTGCCTTAGCTATTCCTTCTTAGTATGCCAGTTATACCAGAAAGTCATCACTTTATGTCCCACAAGATGAACTCAAACCCACACTGCTTGAGTCATAGAAACCCAAACCAGATACACTGAAAATTAATGACAGCAAGTAATTTTTTATTGCAAATAATCTTGAAAGTCACCATTGCTGGCTTGGAAGTCAGTTTAGCACATGTAACTTTGCAAATAGAATTTTTGTTGAGGAGGCATTCTCCCTTTCATCTTCCATTGGAGGTTGCTACCTTTGTACCAACTCTGAAGTCCCACAACTTCCAGCAAAGCAGACAGTATAGTCAGAGGGATAAAGTCCTGACTACATAGGCTAGGTCTCAAAAGAGATGTTGCTGAGCTGTGGGCCTGAGGAAATAGAGACAGATGTAACCACCACACAGTCTGGAGTAGGGACAAATGCTGAGATGTGACCCTCTCACTGCCCACCCAGTCCACACAAAGTATATTATATTGTAAACACAGTTTAGTGTGTAGACTTCTAAGACGACAAAAGTTTGCATGCATTCGACTGTTTATATGAGGATGTCTATGGACTCTTGATCTCCTACTGGAAATTTCCATGTATTATGATTATTATTTAAATTTTTTGATGGTAGAAGTCAGTCTTCCGCCGGGAAGGGAATCAAGCCAATGAAAAGCTTGTCACTGAAGGATGATGGCTTCTCTGTTAGCCCATCTCACACACTTCCCTGGAGTGTACCAAACACTGTAGACCCTACATTAGGAGTAAGGGTGATTCTCATAGCAGGAGCTCTCCCAAAAGGAAAAACATTCCTGGTGTGGAAACATTACAGGCCCTCCAGGATTGGGATTTGCAGGCAGGGACAATTGGACTAACAGAGTTGGCTTGATGTTAAGCCATTGAATTACAGTAAACTCTCAGTTAACCGGAACTGAAGCAACTGGCACAAAAATATTGAAGAACTACAGTACAATTTTCATGTGTTGCATGTTCTGTTTTCCCTCCGAAGAAACATACCTTACGTTTTTAGAGTTTTAGAGTTATAAAAAGAAAGATAGGAATAAATTCCCTCTCTCCCCAACCCGAGAACAAGTCAAACCAAACAAATATTATAGGGTACAATATTAGGCCTATTTTTAATAGTAACTCTCAAGCAGCCAGAAACTACAGTTATATGGCCTCTACCAATCCCCATGGGTGCCGATTAAATGAGAGTTTACTGTTAAAAAAATAAAAAGTAGATCATACTAAATTTTCTACTGTTAAAGTTACTATCTTAACTGATACTCATTTTCTTAATAAACCCTTTGAGAGATGAATTCTTTAAAACGATAGAAATGAAGTCAATTAAAAAAACCTCTCAACCTGACAGAAAAAGCACGATGATGAGAAAAAGAACAATATAGTAAATGACATGTTTAATCTATGTCAGTTCATTAATAAAGAGAAAAATATCTGTGTTATATATTAACTTCTCTCATTTTAGAGCCCTAAAAGAGGAACACTTCCATCTGTTGAGTAAAGTTTCACTGAATGCATTGGGAAGGAATATGCTCAAACTGTCTATTGCTGATTAGTGCTACAGTTTGAGTTTTACTTTGTTGTGTGGTGTTTCACTGTTGATTTCTGTGCAACAGCAAAGTTAATATATACAAATAAAGAGATGTGAGGGTAATGAAGCCCCCCACGTAGTCTATTTATTGGCTTTATTTTTGTTTGTTCTTCTATTTTGCAAAAAAAGGAAGTTTTACACGAGGTGCTTTTGGTTTTATGGTTGTAAGTTGCTTGAAGCTGTCCAATATGCATTTACTAATTTAGACTGTTGAACAATACTTTTCTTGTCATATGCAGCACGGATGGGATTCATTTTATGTATTCTTCCTGCTCTTCTACCTTATGAACAGGTAAGATTTTACTAATGAGATGCTTGTTTAACAACTGACACAGTATCACAGACAGCTGAGTTAATGCTCTTCATATCTCCAAGTGTGGATAGTACTTACTTTATAGCTGGGTCTGGAGTTTGCAGGTTTACACCAAATGTAGATGCAGTTATAGTGAAAGCACTGGTGGCTGCAGCAATGCTGGTTTCTACATACTTAGCATGTTACACATTTTATGTACAGTACGGTGTACACTATGCTCATGACAGAATAATGCATGATCACTTACTTACGCACTTGATGGTGTAAGCATTGGATCTAGGTTATCCGGTCACATGTTGATGCCATACCCCAATCTCAAGTAAAATGGGAAAAAATGGGTTTGATGACAACTCTCGGGTTAAGGAAATAGTGAGTGACATTATCTTGCACTACACACTTTTTTCCTTGTCACTGTACTGAGCTGTTTTACCAGTTATTAGGAAAGACTGCAAGGGAAGGTAATGTATGTTGTATTTTAAGTCATGTCTATTTTATGTAGTGTTGTTTGCTGAATGTTATCCCAGGTCTGCCCACTGTACTACTAATGGACAGAGGCAGCTCCTAAATGCTTTATCCGATGCAAGGGTCCCCTCAAATTATATAGGGTATGATCTCAGTTACTTTTGATAGGGGTAATATAGTTAACTGACCATGAGATGGGTAACAACAAATGGGACAAGTTAATTCGAGCACCAAAAGTGAAACTGGCTAGGCTTAAATGGCCCGCAGTGGCAGCTGGCCTAGTACTTACCTCTGAACTTAAGAACCTATGTTATCCTGGTTTTGAATGCCAGAGTGTCTTTGTTAAGCATTTTCAATTGCGGTGGTGTCTTTTTTCTCTCTCTGTTTTGTCGTGTTATTTTTTTTATTCATAGGTTCATAGGTTCATACTAGGCTATCTGCCCAAGGGCATTTACAAGCCTAGCCCATAGTTTTGTGGCTTACGCCACCCCTTTAGTATGGGGAACTATACCCATTATTTTGCTGTGCCTCTGTCGAACAGTGACACTGAGGTAATCCCTGGGGTATATCTGCGATCTCCCATCCATTGGTCAAGATTTCTCTTGAACAAGGCCAGCGAGGTGCTCTGCCTCACATATACCGGGATTTTGTTCCACAGCATAGGGAGTCTTTGGGTGATGAATCTATCCCTCCAGCACGTCCTATTAATAGCCGTGTCGAGGTTTAAGTCTCCGCCCTTGTGGCTCTGATGGATCTAGATTTTTGAGGTGAAGCATATTCATCAAATCTGGGTTTGACATGGCCTTGTATGTTAGGCAAAGGTCACCTCTGAGCAAGCGGTGCGACTGAATAGAGCTGGAGTTCTTTCAGTCGGGCAGCATAGGACAGATTTTTGAGACCCTTTATCCTTTTGGTGAGGAACTTTTGTGGCCTCTCCAGCTGCTGCAAGTGTCGGGTCAGATACATTCGAATGGGGCATTGTACTCAATCATTGGTCTGATGAGTGATGAGTAGAGGGAGACAATGACCTCCCTTGATCTAGATGAGAATCCCTTCATGATAAGGTGGGCAATGTAGAAGGTCTTCCTAACTACTTTAGCTACATGGGTGTCGAATGACAGACTACTATCAACCTGGGTCCCCAGGTCCCTGATAACTACTTCTGTGCTCAGTGGATTGCCACCTATTTGGTAGCTAGGGGTAACCTTGTTTTTCCCGAAGGGTATGACTATGCATTTTTGGCATTTAACTTTAGGCCATGGCTCTGGCACCAGTTATCCGCTTCTGTGAGACCCTTCTGAAGGATATTTGTGTCAGATGTGTTTTCTACTATGGCCCAGTTTGCAGTCATCTGCAAACTTTGTCAGCCATAACCCTCCTGTGTTTGCTTGTACTTGAGAAGTAGATGCCAAACAAGAGTGGGCCTAGGACTGAGCCCTGTGGGACACCACTAGTGACAGGCTTTGAGTCTGACATGGCGCCAGCAACTCTGACCCTGTGGGTTCTGTCACTCAGCCAGTTTGCAACCCATCTTGTGATGTATGGGTTAATATTTAAGCTGATGAGTTTTTCAATGATACCCGAGTGGGGTATTGTATCAAGGCCTTCGCCAGATCAAGGTAGGCTGTATGGACTGCCTTTCCCTCATCAATGGCTTTGGTGACTGTTTCAAAAGTCAACCAAGTTTAAAAGGCATGATCTGCCTTTGACAAAGCCAAACTGGGTTGGATCCAAAGTCTGCAAATTCCCTATGTCTTTATTTATGAGGTCCATTATGATCCTCTCCATGGCTTTGCAGATAAGGCTTGTCAAACTAATGGGCGGTAATTTCCAGGGTCGGTGGAGGCACCGCCTTTGTGAAGTGGGACCACAGTTGCAGTGCGCCACTCCTGGAGTGCGTATCCAGAGGTAAGGCTCTGATTAAACAGCTGTCCTAGCTGTGGGTTTAATTCCTCATTGAGTTCGTGGAGCACACAGCCGGGGACACCATCAGGTCCCATGGATGCTGTGTTTTTGCTTTGGAGAGAGCAGTTCTCACTTGGGCGTTGGAGATGTTTGGGGGCTGCAATCATTTGGTATAGATATCTCTCCTTTTGGGGAGGGGGAGAAGTTTGCACTGAACCTGTCAGCCAGTATGTTGGCAATGTCTGTAGGATCAGTAATCTTCACATCATTTTGAACTAGTTCTGAGCATATCTGGGAGTTTCCTCCCAGGTTTCTAACATAGCTAAAGAAGGCCTTATGATTGTCTTTTGAGTCTTTAGCTATTTTTCTCTCAAAATTTGCTTTGGATGATTTTATGAGAGCTCTTAGTTTTTTACTTATAGTGATCAAGGGTGTCTTACCTTTTAAGGATTTTGCTCTATCTTGTAGTAGCTTCCACCTTTTGTTGTAGAGTTTGTTTATGGCTGGGGTCCACCAGACTGGACGCTTGCCTTTGGTACAGAGAGTCTTTGTTTTGTTTGGGATTGCCTTATCCATGCAGTCCTGCAGGTGCTGGTAGAAGGCATTTGTAAGTGATTCAGCGGCATGTGTACTGTTTTCCGCCGGCTCGAGGGCCTTAAAGGAGACCACACTAGTCTTTAGAAGTGTGAAGTCGGCTTTCGAGAAGTTCTTTACTGTGGTCTTTTTTATTTCAGGTGGGGGTGGGATGAGGACCTCCAGCGAGATTAGTTTGTGATCTGATCTCACCAGTGAGGGGTATACTTCCAGTGTTGAACATTGTGCTCCCATGTTCGTGATGATGAGGTCAAGTATGTTATCTCCTCTTGTGGGGATGGTAACTAGTTGTTCCATGGCATTTGAGTTTATGAATTCCAGGAACTTTTGGGCTAGGGTGTTTGGGCTTGAGTAGTGTTCCCAGTCTATATTAGGGTAGTTGAAGTCACCTAGTATGATGGTGTTTGGTGATACATTTATCCCCTCTAGTGTTTTCAGGAAGGCCATGTGAGGTTCCTGAGTTTGTGAGGGTGGCCTGTAACATGCTACAATTTGCAGAGCAGTCTTGTCTATGGTTAATTGCACCTGGATGGTCACCGATGCATCGTGCGTTGCAACCAGTCTTGAGGTGTGGGAGTCCTTGATGAATATGGATACACCCCCTCCTTTCTTGGTATTGTCTGGATTTTGGGGTCGGAACGCATGATATGAGGTAAAACCTGATAGTGCTGGGGTGCTCTCAGGAGCCTTGAACCAGGTTTCTGTCACAGCACAGACATCGATGTTCTCCATACTGAAAAGGGCCTCGAGTGCGTGCATTTTGAGATTCAGACTTCTGGCATTGAGCAGCATTACCCTTAGTTTATTTCCTTTTTTGTGTTCTAGGGTGGTAGGTTTAGAATTTGAGCCTTGCCTAAAACAGGCACTATGGGGGTGGCAAGAGCCTTTGCCAATATCCGGAATCCCAGGGGTGACAGGTGCAAGCCGTCCCTTGCGAAGCAGCGTGGCTTGTCCAGCATGTCATCCCAGGCAGACAGACACTGGATCCCCTTTGAATGACACCAGTGTTTAAGCCAATTGTTAAAGCTGATCATCTTATCTCTGTATTGTGGCATCATTCTTGGTGAAGGTAGGATACTGCTCAAGGTCAGGGTCATACCTGCCTGGGCTACATAATCAGAGAGCTCCTCGATGTCTCTTTTCATGTAGTCCAAGGAGGTACGTCTCAGGTCGTTTACACCAGCGTGGACAATGACTGAGTCGTATTTGTACCTGCTTTTGAGAGACCTGAGTGCTTGCGTTATGTGGCGGATTCTAGCCCGACAGGCAGCTTACTGTGACCTTCTCCTTACTCAGTCTGGTGAGCGGGACGTCAGTGTGTCTGACTATGGAGTCACCAATGACTAGTGTGTCTGGCATTTTGTTTGGCCTTAAGGGCTGTGACTGTTTGACACTCTGACTGTGAGGTCTATGTGTTGCAGGTGATGTGTTCTGAGGTGGTGGTTGTTTGGGTGTCTGCTTTGGTGGCCTCTGCTGTTTTGGTAGATTTTTGATCAGAGCCTCCGAGTATGTCTTTGTGTGTATGTGTATGATTTGAGGTTGTGATGGTACTATGTGAGACTGGGTCTATAGTGTGTGTGGTAACCTTCTCCTCCTGACTGGTCTTGCCAGTCCTATGTTGAGAGAGCTCAGCCTCCAGTTTGGCTGTATAGTTGCATCTCTCGCATGTATTTGTGTTTTGTGGGAGGAGGAGAGGGTTGTCTGTGTACATGAGGCAATTGTAACATTGCCTCAATATTCCCAGGTTCACCAGCTGAGCAGGAGAGGACACTAGCAACTGATCCCTCGACATGCTAGAAGGAATAGACAAAAAAACTTTAAAGAAGATTCCGGGACGTGGATGACCGAGAAATGGGGGTTTGCCTTTTGGTGTACTATCTATGACAAGAGCACCGTATCAAGGTAATAAGTACTGTAGGAGCAAGTGCTAGGCTTAACAGATAGAGAATAGTCTACTTGGAGTCAAGTAGAGATGATCTTTTAGTTATAGTATCGCTGATTAGATCAGTAGTATAGTTCGAGGAAGGTAGCTTTAAGGGAAAATTTGAAGAGTGGAATTTAGGTAGCCCAAATAGTTTAAATCTGCTTAACCGGCTGCCCTAGTGTGCAACGGTAGCAGCTCCGATAAATCGCTAAACCGCGCAAGCGTTTAGCGTTTTATATCAGGGGCTGAAAGAAGCTAGGAACTGGCCCAAAGCGACCAATAAACTACAAGTTGCTGGCTGAAACCTCACAAAACTGGACCAACAGGCAGCTCAATGCTTCCCACTCCCACTGGTAAGCAAGGGAACTTCCTCTGTTCCAAATTAGGTAAAGATTCAGTAACAGGAACTGCAAACAAAGCCCAGGGATCAGCAAGCTCTGAAACTGGACTATTCTAGCTTAGTAAGGCGGAAAACAAGATATATTTTTTGTTTTTTTTTTTTTCAGAAAACAAGCAGAAACAGATACAGTAAACACTTATAAATGCTATAAATCGGCTATCACAGCCTACACAAACAATTTGCAACAGTTACAGATTTTAAAAGTAACAAATTGAGAAACAAGTGCAAAAACAGAATAAATGCAGAAAAACAGTAACAATGTATCAGCAAGCAGGCGAAATACAGTTGCTAGATAAATAGAAGTGGAAAGCCATACTCATCTTAAAAAAGCTTTGTACAGGTCATACAGCAGTAATGAATGTTAAGATTTACATGATACTGTCTAATGAAATATTTTATGTGATAATATACAGTTGCTTTATTTATTTATTTTATTTAACATTTGTTGACCAGGAAAGTCCGACTAGGACAGAGCCTATTTTCAGCAGAGGCCTGGGGAGAAATACTCCAGACGCAATTCTTTAGAATGTGGAAGGAAACTGGAGTACCCAGAGGAAACCAAGGGAATGCAGGAAGGACATGCAGACTCCACACAAAAGGCACCCTAGCCGAGAATCGAATGGAGAACCTCTTGCTGTGAGGTGACAACGTTAACCGCTGCACCACAGCAGTAATAACTAAGATTTACATGACACTGTCTAATGAAATATGTTATGAGATAATATACAGCTGCTTTATTTATTTATTATTTGCTGACTGGGAAATTCCGACTAGGACAGAGCCTATTTTCAGCAGAGGCCCGCGTAGAAACATTCTAGACGCATGTCTTTGGAATGTGGGAGAAAACCAGAGTGCCCGGAGGAAACCCATGCGAACGTGTGGAGGACATGCAGATTCCACACAAAGCACCCCAGCTGAGAATAGAACCAGAGAGCCTCTTGTTGTGAGGTGACGTTAACCGCTGCACCACTCTATCAAAGGCAGGCAGCAGAAAAGTTCAGAATAGTATGTTTGTTTATGTTAACATATAAATCCAAAATGCCTTGTGCTTTTTTCTCGACAACAAAAAACTACCGTTAGGTTTAACTTAGATCAAGTACTAAATTCTTACACACCTCTAATTTCCTTTCTTATGAATAAAAATTGATATACAAGTTTTAAAAACTGACCTTTGTTATAGGAAACAATAAAAGTTCAAGAAAGGACTACTTAATACTTGCCCCTATGTATTTAACAATATATCCAACAGGAAAATGAATTACACATAATACGGCAAAAAAAATGAAATATGCAGTTTGCAGAAATAAAGTAAAAAAGCTAAAACATTAGGTCATGAACCTGTATGTAGGCAAAATAGAACTTAGAAAAGCATGTCAAAATCCATATTTATTTATTTTGCTATTTGGTAAGCAAGTAGATGGATTGATCTAGAGACCTTTTTTAGCAGTGACCTAGACTAACAGGCCGTAAACCGTGCAACTAGACATAAGTTAAATACTTCAGATATGAAACTGTTTTGTTTACACTGTTGTAAAACTTCAGAAATTATTATAAATTGGAATATTATACAGTTCCTATACATTTCTAATAAAGTAGCAGGTGTACATTTTATTAACAAGGGTTGCAATACAGCATGGCTAGTTGAAATTGCTTCTTAAAGGTTTAAAATTGAAATTCCTGGGGGGGCTCAAAAAGAACTGAATAAAAAAGAGAGACTACAGAGACGAGCCTAAAGACTAAGAGAAAACACGAGGAAGAAGAGTTACATGGCAAAGTAAAACGGTTGAGAGACTAAGAATTTTTAGAATTTTAAGCCTTTTAAACAGATTATAAGCCCTAAAGCATTTGCACAGAATTCCCTGATTATATAACGAAAGCTACTTAATATTCAAAAACGGATACACCGGTTGGGTAAAAAAAAAAATAGCATGCCCGTTGTTGAGCACTGCTTACACCAGCAACTCTGGTGGAAGTAGCTATTAAAAACAAAAAGATACAGCCACTATTTCCTCTCCTTTTCCAAGAGAATAAAACAGAGTGAGAACGTCACACAGAAAAAACAATCAGTAAAAACTAAATGAAAACTCCAGCAAAGCTAGAACTTCCAAGTCATGGGCATTCAGAATCACCATATAGCTGAATCATCTGATGTTCATAAGGGTCATTTGCATATATCCTATGTGCCTCTGATGCAAGAGGTTTGAGAGGTCACTCAGTGGAACTTCTAGCTTGGCTGAGGTTTTCATTTACTTTTTACTGATTGGCTCCTCTTCCAAGGGGAAAAAAGAAACTGAACTATCATGGTGGAAAACTGACTTCTACCCCTCAAAAGAGTTAAAACATATTTGGAAATTGCCATTGGGGCATTAAGAATCCATAACCATCCTCATATGAACAGTAGAATACATGAACACTTTTGCCTCCTTAAAAAATGCACGCAAAACTGTATTTGCTATGTAATACACTGTGCAAGCATTGGCCTGTACATGTTCCATACATGAGCAGTGTATTATGAATCTCTCCCCACAGCTGGGGAAGACTACAGCAAAATGGTACAGAGGGAATATGTTTCCATATGTAATGAAATTACTTAAAAAGATAAGAAATTTATTTTGAATAACATTGTATAATAGTAATAAGCAATGTTGCATGCGGGTAATGCAGCACACCAGCTGTGAGAAAACCTTGCATTACCAATACACAGTTCCTGATTTTTGCTAAATTAACCGTCATATGGCAAGTATAAGTATTTACAATGTGGAGGGTAGGGATGATGAAACTGTACGGAGTCCAATACTGCTTGAAAATGAGGAATGGAGTATGACAATGATTAGCTGCAGTGCTGAGTTACTACTGGAAGATTATGTTTAATTGTATAGATTTCAAGTCTACAACATGCTAAGGGGCTGAACCTAGGGAGCTGAGAGGAAGGAGAGTAATCTGCGACAGGAATCAGCTGGCATTATGAGGAAGAAGATGCACAGAAATCAGTGTACTATTAGGACCAAACAGTGAAAGGAGAAACTGGTAAATGTGAGAGAAGTGAACAGACCAGTGTTCGTGATCATGCATAATAAAGGAGAGGAAATAGATTACACAGAAGAAAGAGAGAATGATAAGCACATTATAAGGGGACATAACAAAGGACAGTTATGATTAAGTGTATGTGTGCCCAGAACTGTTACAAAAATACGCTAAAGATAAGCTTTAGGTCTGCATCGAAGTGTCAGAGGCATGATGAGTCAAGTGACACCAACTGGAGTTGTGAGTACAGTGCACCTGTTGTATTAGAAGATGCTGTATTTGTATAAATTGGCAGCTTTGTAGGTCACTGGATAGAATATTCAAAGTTTAGCTTAGTGGAAGTCACAGGCATAATCATCAAAACATTTAGTGGAATTCAAGACATATTGTTAGAGAAACACAAGAACAGACTGTGTGACATGCAGTTTAATCAGAACTGTTTGAAGTGACTGGCTTTTGTTAGAAATTAGTTTACAAGATCTTGCATGCTGACCAAACTACTATACATTTCGGAATCCTGGCCACTGAAAGCTGTTAAGGGCAGCAAAGTAGTGTGCACTTTTAAGCAAATCTGGCTATGTTACTGCATATGTATACTGAGGTTTACTAAATAGGACTGATGAACTCTAGCTGAAATATACCATTCCATTAAAAGGTTTGTAGAATCATGCAGCTACCTTGCAGTGTTATAAAATGCCTGTCTCTACATAAGGAGCCTAGACATTATTTTAATATGATGGTACGGACGGGATACAGGTGCTTCATACAAGTCACAGTCTGGAGAGAAATTACTTCAGCAATACTCCATTACTAGATGTAGTTAGTGCTGGATTTACCCATCTTTGATGTGGTTTGATTATGAAGGAAAATCCTACGTGATCAAAAAAAGTCAGACATGAGGAAATCTAGCATTACCAATAGCCAGCTGTGAACTACTATTTATTAAATACTGTCACTGTATAGACTTCCTTGTTCCCCCAATGCTTCACCTTTGAAGAAGTCTCTAAACCTTGTCCTGTGCATATATTCAGCATGTTTGCGCAGAGTCTTGCATAGCACATATTCCGTTTTATGCTTTTTCTACTGCTTAAATGTTCTTGTTATCCAAAAGTACATAACAGCTTTGGAAAACAGCAGCAGTTAAACAAAAGAACTTGCAATACAGAAAAACAGCAGTTGTAACTGCAGTTAGTTTGGTAATTGGCAGATGCATTAATGTTCAAGTTCGACATGGTTACCAAACTCATTTACATCAGTAATGATGGATTTAAAGCAGGGGCACTGATGACTATGTCCAATCAGTGTAAATGTTTTAGAATAACAAGCTTACCTTGTGTAATAGATAATATGGTTAGAAACATCTATATTTGACTTAAGTGAGTATGGGGACTAAAAAGCACTGCCTTCAATTTGCAGCCATTCAGATTAAGTATGGAGTTATTTTATTTATTTATTTATTGACATTTGATTACCAGGAAAGTCCAACTGTGTAGGAAGCCATTTTTAGCAGAGGCCTGGGGAGAAAGACTCTAAAATATTACAAAACATTTGAAGAACACAAATTGTAGTGTCTTCAAAAATAATACAAAAAACAACTACAGTTTAAATAATTACACCAGATTAGACATAAGAAAACATTGGTTAAGAATAGATACAAGTTTTATGAAAATTAGTTAATAAAGAAATTAAAGGATAGTATAATATAAATAGGAATTGCAATAAGAAGTGAGAAAAAAAAAGCAGGCTTATGGAATATTTACAGAGAAAGCCAGGGAGAGAAATTTACAGACGTAAGGAAGTGAGTGAAGAAGGGAGAGAAATTTACAGACGTAAGGAAGTGAGTGAAGAAGGGAGAGTAATGAGATTATGGTAATAAACAGGTATTTGGTCACATTTTAGGGATATAATTTATCCTGGTGTTGAGCAAAAACAGAGACAGTTTTGACTAGGAAGTCTTTCAGAATGGTTCCAGTTCCAGCCCTTATCAACATGGTACAAATATTGGCAATGCCAGGTTTGTGGGACAGACAAGAGTTTCTGGTCATTGGATCGTAATGACAGACTAGGAATATAGTTGGGTAGAACGTCAAGCATATGGATTCTGGATAATTTTATAGGAGAAAGCCACAAGCAGAATCAAATACTCCTCACCACAGCCAAAATGGAGAAGTTCCAGCAACCAAGAGCAAGCATTCAAAAACCGGAAAGTAAATTGTACTGAACAGGTTCTAGAGGTGTAATTGAATGTTAGCAATATTGTAAGGTTTTAGGTGGTTGGGCTTACGTTTAGAATGTCGAGGAATCTTTCAAAGTTTTCTATCTTGTTATGTAAATGTAAATATGAATGTAATACTGCTTCACATCAAGCTGGAAAGCTGCTATTTTGAAACTGTTTTTACTAATTAAATTAATGTAAGAAGTGTCAATTAGCAACTGGGCTAGGTTTATAAGGAGATGTTTTACATTTGAAGTTTTGTCTGTGGAAGTCTCACTATCAGTGAGATGAAAAGCGCTTTATGTTACGTTTGTTGTTTTAATAATGAGAAGTTATGTACCTACCATAACGTTCCATGTTAGTTGTCTTCTCTCGCCTTCTTTCTTGCTTGATGGGTTCGGAGCCGATCCTCGGCTCCGACTCGGCACTTGCTAAGCTCGAGAGTCACTTTTACCAGCTCGAGGCAGCCCCATATCCCATGATGCAAGGCGGTAAGTACCCAGATCTCGTTTGATGACAATAGGCAATAGCACCTAGCATAATAACTTCCAAAAGGAAGAAAGAAGGAGAGAAAAAACCCTGAAGGATGGTAGAAGGACCAGAACTGTATGGTCTTCAGAAGCATACTTCCTTGTAGAAAGAAAGGTCTGTCCAGGCCTGGGGGAAGGAGGGAGGGTCGCAAGAAAGAAGGCGAGAGAAGACAACTAACATGGAACGTTATGGTAGGTACATAACTTCTCAATGTTAAGTTGTCAATCTCGCCTTCATTCTTGCTTGATGGGACCGCGTCCCTAGCACCTCTATCCTGGGTGGCTCAATGGAACAGACTCTTGAGAACTGTAGAGCCAAAACTGGCTCTGTCCCTGGAGGCCAAATCCAATTTGTAATGGGAAACAAATGTATGAGGAGTAGCCCAAGTGGCTGCTGCACAAATAGTGTCTAATGGAAGTCTAGCTTGAAAGGCTGTGGAAGTGGCTAAGCTTCTGGTTGAATGCTTTAGGTTTCGAGCACAGCTGTTTTCCCCTGAGCTGATAAATTTCAGAGATGACAGAAGAAAGCCATTTAGACAAGGTCACTTTTGAGACAGGAAGGCCTTTCTTGTTATCAGCATAAGAAACAAAGAGTTGATCGGATTTCCTGAATTGTTTTGTTCTGTCCAAATAATATCTGAGTTGGCGGTGGACATCAAGATAATGTAATTTTGTTTCGATCTGTTTGAATAGTTTGGGAAAAATACAGGAAGATCAATAGCCTGATTCAAATTAGTCTTTGAGGCGACCTTAGGCAAAAAGGTCGGATTAGTTCTCAATGATACTCTGTCTTTGTGGAAGACTAAATAGGGGGGGCGAACAGATAAAGCATGAAGTTCAGACACCCTCCTAGCCGATGTAATAGCAACCAGGAATAAAGTTTTCCATGAAAGAAATTTCAGGGAACATGAAACAGCTGGCTCGAAGGGAGGAAGAATCAAGGATGTCAGCACTAGATTTAGGTCCCATTGAGGAGGAGGACTCCTGATTGGAGGTTTCAGGAGAAAAATTCCTTTCAAGAAGGCTCTACAAAGCCTGTGGGACATAATGTTGTGATCTGCGAACCCTACATGAAAATTCGAGATAGCGGCCACCTGAACTTTGACCGTGGAAGAAGAGGAGCCCGCGTGAAAAATTTCCGCTAAGAAATCCAAAACTGCTTGTACTGGAGCAGTGAAGGGATCAATATTTTTGGCTTTTGCCCAATAAGAAAAACGTTTCCATTTGCTAGTATAAATCCTCCTAGTAGAGGATTTTAAGGAAGCTACTATGATGTCTCTAACAGGATTAGAGATCATAGGAAGCCTGGCTAAGGAAGGAAGTGGAGCAACCATGCTGTGAGGTTGAGAGAAGGAATAGACCGGTGCAGCTGACCCGATTGGTGAATCAGAAGATCTGGCACTGGGTCCAGATGCCACGGCTGCACCAGAAAGTGACGATGGAGGAACGGAAACCAAATTTGTCGAGGCCAATAAGGGGCAATGAGAATCATTTTGGCTCTCAAAACGGTGGCTTTCTGGATTACTTGTGGGATAAGAGGAAAGGGAGGAAAGGCATAAAGAAGTCCCTGGGGCCAATCCTGGGTCAGAGCGTCTCTGGGGGGAATGGCCTGGCACTGGGAAGAGAGAGAAGAAATCTGGGCATTTGCTGTTTTGGGGAGTAGCAAAAAGATCGCAACATGGGCGACCCCATTCTAGAAAAATCTCCTCTACTATAGATTTTTTGAGAGACCACTCGTGAGGCATGAGAATAGCTCTGCTCAATCTGTCCGCTAAAATGTTGGTTTTCCCAGGGATATGCGTTGCTACCAGAAACCGATGAGAGGAGATCGCCCATTGCCAAAGTCTGAGAGCTTCTCGACACAAGGGGTAGGACTTGGTTCCGCCCTGTTTGTTGATATACCATACTACAGACATGTTGTCTGTGTGGACTGCAATTGTCCCAAAGGGAAGAAAGTCGTTGAGGGCTTGCAACGTCAAAAGCACTGCTCTCATCTCTAGGACATTTATGTGCAGGTGGTATTCGAACGGTTGCCACGTCCCATGAACCATCCTGCCCTGATAATGCCCCCCCACCCGATCAGGGAGGCATCCATAGTGACAGTGGCTACCGGGGCTGGGGGTACAAAGGGTCTGCCTTGGTGAATCTGGGGAGAAGTAATCCACCAAGAAAGATGATTCTTGCAAATCTGTGTCACCAGTATTTGGTGACGCATCGGAACTTGTTGGTAAGACCACTGAGTGAACAACATCCACTGAAGAAGGCGCATGTAGAAGCGAGCCAGGGGAAGAAGGGTAATGGCCGCAGCCATGAGGCCCAACACTTTTAGAACCATTCTGGCTTGTACTTTCTTGCTGGCTAGAATGATTCTCACGTGACCTTGTATATCTAAGATTCTTTGGTCTGTGAGGGTAGCTGACATCCGAACAGTGTTTAAGTTTGCGCCTATGAAAGTAATAGACTGGCAGGGCAATAAGGAGGATTTTCCGTAGTTGATCGAGATGCCCAATTGAGTGCAAAGATTTATTGTGTAATCCCTGGCTTGAAGAAGCTGATGCCTGGTGGTGGCTGAAAGGAGCCAGTCGTCGAGATACGGAAACACCTGGAATCCTTGACGCCTCAGGTGAGCCGTGACCACTGCCATACATTTGGTGAACACTCTGGGGGCTGTAGTGAGACCAAAGGGCAGGGCTCTGAATTGGAAATGACTGGACCCCAGCCGAAGCGGAGAAACCTTCTGGAGCGTCTGTGAATTTTATGTGATAGTACGCATCCTGAAGATCTATTGAGCACATCCAGTTGTCCTTCTGTAAGAAGGGCAGAATTGACTGAAGTGTGACCATTCGGAATCTTGTCTTTCTCACAGACTTGTTGAGTCTGCTGAGATCCAATATTGGTCTCCAGTCTCCGTCTTTTGGGGACCAAAAGAACCTTGAGTAGATTCCGGCTCTGAATGATCTGTTGTAACTGGCTGAATGGCTCTTTTTTGCAGAAGTTTTAAAACTTCTAACTCTGCAATTTCCCTTAGACCGGGTGGTACATCTGGAAGGGAATTTGAGTAAGAGAAGGGAGTTTCCTCGAAAGGAATTTTGTAACCCTCGGATATGATCGACTGTACCCATCTGTCTTGAGTTAGGGAAAGCCAGGCTTCTGGGTACAGCGATAGTCTTCCCCCGACTGCCTCCAAGGATGGACAGTCGGGCAACATCTCAGGGATGCTGAAAGGGCTTGTCAGAGAGAGGCTCTCTGCTTCCCTGGTTTTGTGGACCCCCTCTGCCTCTAGAGCGGCGTCTGTTATTGTTACCCCCTCTGCCTCTAGGGGTAAACTGACCACGTGAATCCGGCGTGACTCCTTGGGATTTGCGGAACCACATTTTGCCACCCTTCTGTCCTTTGGGGTAAGGTCTAGAAGGGGTGGAAAAATGGACCCCTACGGCAGAAAGAGTCTTGCCGTCCTGCTCACACCTGGTCAATGTTTCCTTCACTTGAGGGCCAAACAAAGCTGACCCATCAAAGGGAGAGTTTGTGAAGGACGCCTTAAAGGGATCTGCAAAATTACAGAGCCACATCCAGGCTTGGCGTCTAAGAGCCACACCTGTACCTGCGGCCCTACTCGCTCCATCTGCTGCATATGATATCAGACGCATGGAGGAGTTAGCAATAGAATTAAGGGTTCCTAGCTGCGAAGCAATTTTTTCTTGAGCCCCTGCAGCTGTGGGATCCTGTACTACTTCACCTAGCTCCTTAAGGATATCCCTTTGGAGTCTGGTAAAGTGGCATAAGTAGTTCAGCGAGCGCATAGCAAAGGTCGCTGAAGAGAACATCCGCTTACCATACCTATCCATGGTCCTAGAGTCCTTATTAGGAGGATGGACAGGTACGGAAGGATCTGCAAGTTCCTTCTTAGTGGCAGCTGCCACCACCATGGCATCAGCAGGGACACCTTTCGTGAGGAATTGCTTGTCCGAAGGGGCAGTAATAAATTTAGAAGGCCTCCTAGGAACTGGCTCTACAGAGTCAGGAGCAGCCCAAGCCTTTCGAGCAATAACCTGCATAAGGGGGTCGAAAGGCGGAGACACCCAGGAGGTGGAGGGCCGAGATCCAAACGCCTCCAGGTATACCGACTCATCCTCGGAGGGATTATTGGAGGGCCAGTTTCCCCTCTGTTTAAGGAGTTCTAGGATGTCTGAAAAGGAGACATCTTCAGAGGGGGATCTTGGGGATCCCTCCGACTCATCTAAGTCGGTATCTGAAGGGGAGTCTAAGTGTTTCCTCTTACAGGTCCTCTTGCGGAGGATCCCTGACCGATCAGGAGAATCCTCGGAAGAGGGGTTCTTCCCAGTGGGGAAACCTGAGGCGGAGGATCTCTGGGTCCGGGAGCAAGAGAGATGGCAGAGATATCGACAGGCACCGTGAGGGAGGAGCTAAGGGAACAGACTGCTGGCTGAGTCCAGTGGCCGGCACACTCTTCATCACCTCAAAGGCTCCCCTCCCAGGGAGGTCCGAGAGAACCCGTTCCGAAGAACCAGGAACTCCAGGGCCCACCGAAAGGGAAGGCTCCGAGGCAGATGTCGGAGCCGAGCTCACCAAGGCCGAGGCTCCAAGGGGAAGAGTGGGGTCGGACAGGGGTCCGATGCCACTCACCCCCTCGGAGGAGACCAGGGAAGCCCGACCACCGAATCCCTCTAAGGAAGGTCTCGAAGAGGAGATAAGAGTAGAGGCTGAGGGAGCAGAAGGGGGGGGGGGTATCTGTCCCTCAGCCGTAGAAGAAACTATTCCCGAAGACTCCAGCTCCAAACTCTGGGGTAGAGTCGAAGGAGGAACTGCAATGGGGTGTGGACTAATAGTCGTCTGTTGAGATGGACTATGTAGCATCTGGGCCAGTGCCTGTGATTTTAATAATCTACTGACCACCCTCTCTAAATCATGGTCAGAAAGCCTGGACGACCTGGATGATCAGCTCCTATGGCTCCGTTCCGAGAGGAGAGGAGATGCTGGAGCCGAGAGTATCGGTTCCAAGGAAGGGGACCTGGACCTCTTCCTCGAAGGAACCATCGGAGCCGACGAAACCATGGGTGTTGTCGGAGCCGACAACTTTTCGGCACCGACAGAAGGTCTCGATGCATCGGCTCTGGCCGGAGCCGATACAGACATAAAAGTAAGGGTGTCGGTGCCGGTCGGCGCCGACACCTAAGCCTGGGCCACATGGTGGTCGGAACCGATCGGAGCCGACACCGATCGGAGCCGACACCGATGTGACCGAACCAGTATCGGCACCGATAGCCATCGGTGCCGAGGGTTTGTGTAAACCAGGATCAGCTCCAGCCGGAGCCGATCTAGACTCTGAAAGAGTCGGAGCCGAGGCCGCAGGCTTAGACACAGAAGCCTGGGCCTTGGAAGACTTGGAAGTCTTGCTCGGAGCCGACTTAGCCGGAGAGCCCTCCGGTTTAAGTAGGCCCCTCAAAATCAATTTATTTCTCCTCTCCTGCAGGACTCTCTGGCTAAAGGAATGACAAATCGCACAGGAGTCCTGCAGGTGGAGAGGTCCCAGGCAGTATAAGCAAGAAGTGTGACCGTCTGTCAGAGACATCTTCTGACAGCACGAGTCACACTTCTTAAAGCCTGAGACCCTTTCCTTGGACATAGTTGCAGAAAAAAACACAGACACAACACAGCCCATGAAACAATTATCCCAAAATTAAAGAAATCACTAACCTCTCACATACACACACACACACCCTAACAAGGGGGGGGATGGGAGGGGAGAAGACCTGACTAAAAAATTAAGGAGTGAGGGAAATTCTAGTCAGAAAAGGGACTAAATCTAAACTAAAACGGTTAAATATAAATTTGAAGTGAAAAAAGGGGCAAAAACAGTAATATATAAATCACTTACCAGGAGCTGGTAAAAGGAGGACCTCATCAGCGAAGCGGCAAACGAGATCTGGGTACTTACCGCCTTGCATCATGGGATATGGGGCTGCCTCGGGCTGGTAAAAGTGACTCTCGAGCTTAGCAAGTGCCGAGTCGGAGCAGAGGATCGGCTCCGAACCCATCAAGCAAGAATGAAGGCGAGATTGACAACTTAACATAGAAGTGTTTTTACTGTGTACTAAGATACCATTTACTTTCCGTTTTTTGTGTGCTTGCTCTTGGTTGCTGGAACTTCTCCATTTTGGCTGTGGTGAGGAGTAATTTTATAGGAGGTAAGAAGCATTATTATTATGCAATTTATGCAGAAATTGAGTTTTAAATTAATTCTGGAGCTTGTTTTGGAGCTGTAGGAAAGGATGAATTGAGAAGAGGAGTGTGAAGACAATGTACTAGTACAAAATAGCATTATGGAATGGAGTATTTATATTCAGAAATAATGTGACAAGTAGCAGCCCAAAAACTCACCCATAGGGAACTTCACAATCTAAATAAACAGGGTTAGAAAATGCAGTCATTCTGTGCATCTCTGATCCTGTGACATTCATTACCCTGCCAGATTCTGGAGTGTGCCTCAGAAAATGGGGTACACTTCTAAATTTCAAGACCCCACAAGCTCGACTTTCAATATCGCAAAGCCATAATGTCAAGATTGTAGAGTCTTGAAATTGTAAAATAAATAAAAAAACAAGATGACAACATTTAAAAACATGTTTTTGCAGGGGGGCAAGTCCTCCTGCACCCACCACACCCCCTGCAACCTAAATATACTAATTCTGATATCGCTGGACAGTGAAGAGAACGGTAATGTAGATTGCTATACAGTGCGGAACAGGAACATAACCGTTCTCTTCACTGTAGTGTGATCTTGGAGTTAGGATATTTAATTTGCAGGGGGTGTGGGGGATGCACCCCCCCCCCCCCACATGAGGGGGCACAGGGAGGCTTGCCACTCTGCAAAAACAAGTTTTTAAATGTTGTCATCTTTTTTTTTTTTTTTTTTTTTTTTACAATTTCGAGATTCCACAATCACGACATTATGGCTTCGGGATATTGACAGTTGAGATTGTGGGATCCTGAGATTTCGTAGTGGGCCCCAGAAAATGTAATATTTACTCTCAGGATTATTTTGTTATGCACATGTCAAAATGTTTTCCATAACATTTAACGTTTTATTTCTGACTTTAAAGCAGTTAGCGTTTGTATGTTTACCTGTTTGAATTTGTTTACTAGGGTAGATCACTGATCTCAACTGACCAGCTTCTGCGCCACAATTCTTAAAAATGACTTGACTATTATTTATTTAAATGCTAAGCCAAACAGACATCGTCATTTGGAATAAAGATTTTTTCTACATATCTGCAGTTCTTGAGCAGATGACATCTAAAGTATTCTTGGAAGCAGTTGATACCAAACTAAAGATTATCACAGTGCCATCACAGATGACTGCAAAATCCTTATAAGGAACATCATCATATGCATGTCATGAAATCTTACAATGTATTCTATGTCAAGACAGCCGAAAAACATAAATGGAAAACTTGACAGTCCTAGATATAGATATCAAATGTTCCTAAACTCACAATACAAAAACAGAACTTCCAAGATTCTTTTTATTCTTTTCCCTTCTCCATGCCTTCTGAACATCAGGCCCCAGCACAAGCGATTTTGCTTATTCATTCCCTCATGGGGAAAGAAAACCATGGTGCAGCTCTCACGAGATTTTCAATTTTTCAGCCCTACCCTATGTCTTTCCTCAATGTGCATGCTTCCTCCCACACCTGAAAAAATGTTGTTATAAAAATACCGTTTGGCACAGGTATGTTTACAGCCATGGGAAATATGTTGTGCTGTATACTCATCTGTCACAGCACAGGTTGTTTGCACTGCAGTCCATTGAACTACCTCCCTCCACCAAGGAGTGGGTTGGTTAGCAATCAGCACTCTCTCTCTAAGGGATCTTCCAGTACCCAGAAAGATAATGAGTCCCAGGATCTCTTCATCACAGTAAGGGCATTATGCCTCTGTTGCAAACAGCTAGCAACTTCAAAGATTAAACAGCTAACATTAACAGCTTACTGAGTAGAACAGATTGCTCACACTAGTGTGTTTCCACCAACTTCCGATGAAGTTTATCTGAGGATGTTCCAGAAAGAAACATGCTACAAACTCTGTCTACTCGTATCAAATCCAGCTCAACTAATGTATGGTACCTTTCATAGTGAATGCGTTTTGTAAAGGAAGTCAGTCTACTGTGCAAAGTGTATGTTCAAAGTCAGACAGCAAAAACTGGCACTCCTTTACAGAAGAATAGTTTGAAATGATCAATTTTCACTTTTAACATCCTTTCCTGCTTTTAACGCTGCTGCTTCTGAATGATGTTCCTCTGTGTACATGCTACTAATGCACTGCACTTAAGTTCTTTCTATTTGTTAAAAGCCAGCAGCAGGTCTGCTCTCACCTCTATGGATGCCAACTATAAATCAGTATATAGAAGAGTTGAATCATTTTTGTAGTTACCTTATCTGACTCTCAGTGAAGTTTCCTGTTCCTAAGACGGACAAAGATGAATATTCTTCCCACTGACAGGTTTTGAGCACACATTACTGATGAAGATCATTTAACTACCCTTCATAAAAATTTTGCAAACTGACTTACTGATTAACATTTCAACCTCCCAACTCCAAGATCTTGGGTTCAAGAGTGATTTCTAGTCACTGATCTGTATTGAGAGCTGACGTGTTCTCTCCATGTCTGTGTGTAGTTTACTCCTGCTTACTTCCATCTCTCCAGAAAACAAGTTGATTGGATATTCAAATTGTCTGTACAAATAGCATCCACTGCCTCCGTTGAAGCCAAGGTGAGGCTGAAAGGGGTCTCAGGTAGCTCAGTATTACTTAGTTAACACATTTATAAATGGCTCAAGCCTTTCTGCATTCTACTTCACTGAAAGATAACTTCTACCATGTTACACTGTCTTATTCCACAGGACTCTATTCCCACAATGCTCTTCACTGGAGTAAAATGTAGTTACCCTGAGGCATCTCTGTTACCATGTACCAAATGTCATCACTGAAAATATCACCAATTTGTTGTTTTCCTAATCAAAATTCTAATATGACCCCCATTAATCATCTCCAAAAAGGGTGAAAAATATGCCTATCTTACTGACTTTTACAGACTGAGTTGAGGGATTCTTGGGTGTTATGCAATCACGCTTGCAGCAACACCACTCAGAATTATTTGGCAGAATGCTGTGCATGTTTTTGTGCTCTGCAATGGGGTGTACAAGTTCTTAGTAATAAACCTGAAATCTGTACATTTATCTTTTTAACATCTGTGAAAAAAATATAAAGCACTACTAACTCAGAATAAAACATATTACTAAATATTCACTGATACCCTTTAGGAGGTCTCAATAATTTCTAAGTTAGAAAAACTTAAATCACATTCAGTATCTACTTATTGATCTATCATTACCAGAATGTCAATAAAACAAGAGAAAAGTATTAAAAATTTAAAAGTACATATTACTCGTTGGTTAATAAAACACTGACATTAAAATTTATAAGCTTCACACCTTTTATTGGTACTTTTCCGTTATCAGGGCAACAGTGTTAATGAGTGCTTTCCGTTATCGGCCAAACTACTTTCTTGTAGTTGTAGCTAAATTCCACCCTTCTGTAGTTCCAGGAAATAAGTGCATCTTACTTCGGATATAAGGTACTTTTCCAAACAAGTGCATGATGGAGTTGTATTTTAAAGTGGTGCACTTTATTAGTGATGTGTAGAAATTGTAGTGTACTTCAGTGGTACATTTACCTTTGTTGGTGGTGTGTGTCTGTACTATGAAGTCGCATTTGTTTAAGCCAAGTACTGCTTTCATTTTCCTTTAGAGGGGAAGAGCCTAGCAGGTACAACAGTGTGTACCAATAGCCAGTGAGAAACTTTTCTTTGGTTTGCACTCAGATTTTCATGTTACGTTTCACATACGGCATAGGAACTGAGAGCAAACTTTTATTTGGAACAGAAGGCAGCTAGTCAACATGTCAGTGGCGCTTACTGGATTGTAAACACAGTTTGGAGTGCGTTTAGATTATTGTGTTCTGTCATTTTTTTTTTACAATGCTGTTTCCATAAGCTGTAACACAATACAAGACCGTATGTCTACTTAAAGCAATAGTACAACAATCACTCATAGGATGAGAAGAGGCAACTACGTATCCAGCAGTATAGAACTGCTCAGGCCGTAGCTTAGTCTTTTATAACATTAACCTCACATCTGAAGGGATTACAGGGCCGCTTAATTAGTGTGTAGGTTTGTTGGGGATGAATTTTTAAGAAGGCTAGCTCACAGATGGTCAGACGGTCAGTGTATTAAATAACCACGAGGTACAAGCATAGGAAAGTATTAACCGAAAGACAGACAATCAGCAGCGATCACTGTGAGCTCATTAGAACTGTTGCCCCGATAACGGAAAAGTACCCTTTTATTTTACATTACTGAAAAACATGTTATGCAAGAAGGAGCTATACAAATCAAATTGTAAGACAGAAATGCTATATATATATATATATATATATATATATATATATATATATATATATATATGGGTCTACTTCATTTGAATGAAAGACCATTTGACCTAAACCTATTTGATCGAAATTTCATTTGATCGAAAACCAGCATTGAAGGCATAAAACTGGGATTTGTCCCCCTCCCCAATGTCATGTGACCCTGGAGTTGGCATATACAGTTGGGGGGGCACAGCCACATTGGGGGTGTGTGGGGGACAAAGCCCCCCACCTAGTTTCTTTTAAAAGAAGAAATAAAACAAAAAGTACAGATTTTAAATGAAAATAGGGGTGGGCTCCCCCCCAACTATATATACCAACTCCAGGGTCACACGACATTGGGGAGAGGGACAAATTTTTTATTTTTATTTTATTTATTTAACATTTGTTGACTGGGAAAGTCCGACTACATTCCACAGATCCTGTTTTCAGCGGAGGCCCAGGGAGAAATGCTCCAGAAGCATGTTTTTAGAATGTGGGAGGAAACCGGAGTACCTGGTTTAAACGTCACTCAACCACAGGGAGAACATGCAAACTCCACACAAAAGGCACCCCAACCGAGAATCGAACTGGAGAACCTCTTGCTGTGAGGCGACACCACTGCGCCGCTGTTATTTGCCTTAATACTGGTTTTCGATCAAATGAAATTTCGATCAAATGGGTTTTGGTCAAATGGTCTTTTGATCAAATGAAGTAGAGCCATATACATATATATATATATATATATATATATATATATATATATATATATACATACATACATATATACATGTGTGTGTGTGTGTGTGTGTGTATATGTATGTGTGTATACATTAATTACACGTATAACACAATTTTCTTCCAAATATGTAAACACAGCTTTCATATCTCTATTGTTTAAAAGACAATCTAAAAGCTCTTGGCTTTAAGAGGAACTGGCCACTTCAGCTGCAGCCAAGCCATAGAGTTCATGACCATATCACTTTCAGCCTCTTTTTCCCCTTTTCTAATTAAAATCCTCAGTAAAATAATCTACATTATCACATTGCTGAAAAATGTCAAAAATTACCCTAGATTCAAAATAGGCCATCAATTAATGCTTTCCCTCTACTGCTATCACTCATTTATAAATTTGTGGACTTGTGTTAGCTCAACAGTCTCCAATAATGAAATGAAGCTACTTAATAAAGCTAAGCTACTGAGTGACAATTTTGATTTACTGTATTCGTAAATTTCTGTAACACATCACTGCAAAGTCGTCTATAACCTAGAATAGTGAAGGTTGTTAACTCGCTCACCACTACCTAGCACATAGTACTACTACTCATACACACATTACGCAGCAAATACATAAATCCACATACACGGAGGTTCTCTCAAACATCTTACTGAAAAACCACAGACCTCCAAAACACAAGTCTGCTACAGCTAACAGTCTCCACAGAACCCATGACACATAGCAACACCAGTGTCTCACCCACCAAGCCTGTAAGGCATAATGCACGTCTTCTTGTCACTGGAGACTCAATAGTGAGACACACGTCCCACTCACCAGACTGGACAAGGATAAAGTCAAGGTCAGCTGCCTGTCCGGTGCCAGAATTCGCTACATCAACTCAGGTCTCTCAGCAACAAGTACTGTTATGACGATCATAGTTCATGTTGGTGTGAATGACCCGAGACATACCTCACTGGACAATATGAAGAGAGACATGGTTGAGCTCTCTGAGTATGTGTCCCAGGCAGTTATGTCTCTAGCCTTGAGCAGCATACTACCCTCACCTAAAATGATGCCACAGTATAAACAAGAAAATGAATGATTTCAATAACTGGCTTAGTTTTTGGTGTCATTCCAAGGGGATCCAGTTCCTGTCTGCCTGGGAAGCCATGGTAGACAAACCTCGCTGCTTTGCACCTCGCACCCCTAGGCTTTCAGCTGCTGGCAAAGACTCTTGCCTCCCTCAGAGTGCTTTTAAGCAAGGTCTCGAAAACAACATTACTGATGTGAAATTAACCAATCAGAACAAAATAAGGGTCATGCTGCCAAATGCTAGGAGCTTAAACCAAAAAGTGCACTCCCTGGAAGCACTTATAACACTAGAAGATGTAGATGGTTGTGCAGTCACAGAAACCTGGTTTAAGGCGTGACAGAATATCACGGCCCTGCAAGGCTACAATGCCTTCCACACCTTTAGACTGCAAAAGGAATATGTGAAAACCAAAGGAGGTGGTGTTTCAATCAATATTAGAGATAAAGTCACCTCACGTCTAATTAGAATAGACAACTCCATGGAGTTACTCTAGGTCAAGATTATGGAGGGTAAGGTGTTCATTCAAGTACTGGCCAATTATAGATCCCCCTCCATAGGTCACAACACACACAAAACCTACTTGACCAAACTGAAGACCATCCAAATTTTACCAGAAACACTGGTTATGGGTTTTTTTTTTTTCAATTACTCCACAATCAACTGGGAAACCTACTCTAGCCCAAACTTGTTAGCACAGAAGTTCCTTGACTTTGTGAACTCAAATACCCTGGAGCAAATTGTCCATACCCCAAAAGGAATAAACATTCTAGATCTGGTCCTCACCAACGTATCAAACAGGTGCACTGTTATCTGTTGGACCATCATTAGTTAAAACTGATCACAAATAAGTCACCTTTGAACTGACACTAACACCAGAACCCGCAAAGGGTGAAATCAGACTAAAAAACTTCACCAAGGCAAAAAAGAAGTTATGTACTCACCATAATGTTCCATGTTTGTAGTCCATCTTGCCCTTCATTCCATATGGGATCGGAGCCGATTCTCAGCTCCGACTCAGCCTATTTACAAGCTGGAAGTCTTCGAGTTGGCTCGTTGCTAGGTAGGTATACCATGATGCACCAGTACAATCCCCAGATCTTGATTGCTGCTAACTAGGAGAAAAAATAAATATACAGAAAGAAGCCAATGCCAAAAGGCCTCCATAAAGTAATGATAATATTTTTCTGTCTCCAGGTACTTCCAGGATAGGGGTAGGAGGGTGGGTTCATAAGAATGAAGGGTGAGATGGACTACAAATATGGAACGTTATGGTGAGTACATAACTTCTTTATGTTCTGTAGTCCTAGCTCGCCTTCATTCTTACATATGAGACAGCATCCCTAGCGCCTTATTCTTGGGTGGCTCAAGGAAAAATACTCCTGAGTATCGTGGAACCAAAGGATGCTCTACCACTGGAGGTTAAACCGAATTTGTAATGAGTAATAAATGTGTGAGGGGTAGCCCAAGTTTGCTGCACAAATATTATCAAATGGGACCCTGGCTTGAAAGGCTGCAGAGGTAGACTGAGATCTCATAGAATGAGCCTTGATTTTAAAGGGTAAAGGTCTACCCTCAGAGTTGTAAATGTTAGCTATACAGCTAGAGATCTAATTTGAGAGTGTTACTTTGGAAACTGGTAAACCTGACCTGGATTCGGAAAAGGAAATAATTGATCTGATTTCCTTAGTCCGGTGCAAATAAAAACCTAATTGTCTATGGACATCCAACTGATGAAACTTGTATTCAGCTGTGTTGGAATGATTTGGAAAATACACCAGGAGTTCGGGTCTATATTATAACATCTAAGTTGCAAAACTTCTAATGTTATAATATCGAACCTACTACACCGAAGAATGAAACGAGTGAATTCCAAAACCACTGGAATGGAGGCGGTATAAGGGTCAACATTCTTATTCTCCACCCAGATAGAGAATCTCCTCCATTTACTGGAATATAGTCTCCTAGTGGAAGGTTTATGAGAGGACGTAAAGATATGAGTCACGGAAGGAGAAAAGTCATGAAGCCTGACTAAGGATGGAACTGGAGCAGCCACGCTGTCAAACTGAGGGTGTGTAAGGAGGGATGAAGAGAGCCTGACATGTGAGTCAAAAGATCTGGAACTGAGTCCAGAATCCAAGGATCGACTAGGAGAAGAGGCCAGAGAAAGGGGAACCAAACCTGACGAGGCCAGTAAGAAGCAATGAGGATTAATTTGCTTTCCAGCCATTTCACTTTCGGAATAACCTTGGGTATGAGAGGAAAGGGAGGAAAAGCATAAAGCAGACCCAGAGGTCAATCGTGAACAAGTGTGTCTCTTGGTGACTCCCCCGAAGGGGGGATGAGGGAGAAGTAGCTGCTGCATTTGGCATTGATCGGGCTGGCAAAGAGACTGCTGCAAGGCTGTCCCCATCTGCGGAAAATCTGCTCTGCTGTTTCCTGTTTCAGAGACCACTCATGGGCATCAGGATTGCCCAGCTGAGCTTATCGGCTATCACGCTGGTTGTCCCTGGAATGTGTGTTGCCACCAGAAAACGCTGGGAAGATATCGCCCATTTCCAAACTCGAACGGCCTCTCGACAGAGTGGGTAAGATCTGGTTCACCCCTGTTTGTTGATACACCATACTACCGACATGTTGTCTGATTGTATTGCAATAGTCCCCAGAGGCAGAAGGTTGTGAAGTGCTTGCAACGCCAGGAGCACCGTCCCCATCTCTAGTACACTGACATGCAGGTGAGCCTCGTGATCTTGCCATGTGCCTTGGACAGTCCTGCCTAGATAATGCCCCCCCACCCTATCTGTGAGACATCCGTGGTCACAGTGGCAATGGGTTGGTGAGGAACAAATGATGTGCCCGTGGTTAACTGATTGGGTAGAGTCCACCAAATGAGGTCCTTCTTGCAAGAGTCTGTCAAGCAGTATGTGATGAGATAATGGTAGGTGCTGAAAGGACAACTGGGACGACAGGAGCCATTGAAGAATACTCATGTGTAGTCTGCCTAGTGGCACTAGTAATATGGTGGAAGCCATGGTCCCTAGAAGCTGCAGAATAGTCTTTGCTTTGACCTTTTGTGGGGAGAAGTCACTGAATTTGAAGAACCAGATTCTGTGCCCTTTCTACAGGAAGACGAGCCAACATGTCTATTGCGTCCATCTCTGCGCCTAAAAAAAATCACAGATTGAGAGGGCAATAAGGCAGATTTTTCCCAATTTATAGAAATTCCCAAATGGGCACAAAGCTGAATGGTAGCGTTCCTGGTCCGAAGAAGTCGATGCCTGGTGGGGGCAGTCAAGAGCCAGTCGTCCAGATACGGAAACACCTGGAATCCTCGACATCTCAGGTGAGCTGTCACTACCGCCATACACTTGGTGAACACCCTGGGGGTTGTGGTGAGACCAAAGGGCAGCGCACGTGACTGGTAATGATGGGCTCCCAGCCAGAAGCATAGAGGACTCCTTGACGCCCTGTCCATTTTTCTGTGGTAGTAAGCGTCTTGGAGATCTATTGAGCACATCCAATTGTCTTTCCCTAATAACGGGAGTATAGACTGCAGTGTCACCATCCAGAACTTGTCCTCCTTTACCGATTCGTTCAATCTGCTGAGGTCAAGATGGGCCTCCAGTCCCCTGTACGTATTGGTACTAAAAAGAATCTGGAGTAAGTTCCGGATCCTATTTGGTCTGCTGGGACGGCTTGGATGACTCTCTTTGACAGCAACTTGTTGACCTCTACAATTGCCTGATCCCTGTGATTGGGTAGAACATCTGGGATCCTCTTGGGAACAAAGGGTGGAAGAGAAAAGGGTATGACATAATCTCTGGTAATAATTCTTTATACCCACTTGTCTTGAGTGATACTTAGCCAGGCTTCTGGATACAAAGAAATGCAACCCCCAACCGGCCTCAGATAAGCACAGTTGGGCCCCCACATCAGGAGCGCTGGTACAGCCGGCCCTGAAAGGAATCGCGACCTTCCGGGTTTTGCGGTCCGCCCCTGCCTCTAGGTCTACGTCTACCATTTCCTCCTCCTCCTCTGCCTCTAAAGGAGGAGTCACCTTGTGCATCCTGAAAAAACTCTGGGACTTCTTGAACCACATTTTACCGCCCCCTCTGACCCTTAGGGTATGGTCTAGAGGGTACAGTAAAACCTACTCCCACGTAACCTACAGTAAAACCTACTCCTGTAAGTGGATGGCCCCAAGACAGTAAACGCAGTTACTGTGCCCATCCATTATAGACATCTTCTGTGAGAATTTTATACATTTTTTAAAGCCAGATGGCTTATGGTCCTTGCTTTCCTTAGACATTCTCACAGAAGATGAGCTCTCACACAGACACACACAGACACACAGACACACACACACACACACACACACACACACACACACACACACACACACACACACACACACACACACACACACACTCAGAAAGAGAAAGATAGGACTAGGCCCTCTAACTTAAATGGGCCTAGACCTACCGGAAAGATAAAGAGACTCCACGAGGACTAGGTCCTCTAACTTAAATGGGCCTAGCCTGGGGGGGGGGGGGGTAGGAAAACTAGGTCTTCTAACTAAAACAAACCTAGGAGAGAAAAGAACAAGAAGAACGACTCGCACACACTAATAACCGGAATACAGTGTAAATATTACAGTCTACCAAACAAGGTGAACAAAACCTCGTTCTGTTCGCAATACAATAAAAATTAGCAAGCGGAAACCTGCAAAAAAAAACTAAGACTTATAACTACTAAGCAACACACACAGACTACCAAGTGCAAAAGGAGCCTACAATTACTTATATATACTTATTTAAACAAGAGAAACTGGCACACAGGATACCAAGTACTATAAAGCCAAAAGGCCAACTGTAGTAAGAGAAATTGCACACAAACAGCGCACTAATAAACGCTAACTATTCTAACTTGCAAACTACACTAACTATGACTATACAACACTAATAAAGGTAATACAGGAGAATAATCCAAAAATTTGGAATAAACTTTGAATAAATTTAAAAACATAGCCAGAGCCAAGGAGAAGCACAACTGAACTCGTCGAAGCAGCAAACGAGATCTGGGGATTGTACTGGTGCACCATGGGATACTTACCTAGTCACGCGCCAACTAGAAGACTTCCAGCTTGTAAATAGGCAGAGTCGCAGTCGAGGATCGACTCGGGTCCCATATGTAAGAATGAAGGCGAGATAGGACTACAGAACATCTATAACCTCCTAGGTGAAGGTATAAATGCATTCCAAGCCCCACTCCAAGCTGAAAGTGGTAACTACGCTGAAGCTTACACTAAAGCCCTGTACAATCATCTGCATAAGTGTATAAACTCAGCTGTACCAGACAGAATCAAAGCCAGAACCCCAAGTAAAATAAATCTGCCACTGTGGACTTCCAGCATCAACAAACTCTACAATAAATGGAAAAAGTTGCTGTCCAAGAAAAAATGACAAGGACCCAACAATGGAAAAGCAACATCCTTAGCCTTAATAGGCAAAAAAGAAAACTTGTCAAATTGTCCAAAAGCTCATTTGAGAGAAACCTACCAAGTACTGCCAAGGATAAGGCCTTTTATAGCTATGTACGTAACCTAAAGGGTAAGACCCAAGCATGTGCAGAACTGGTGACCATTGGTATCACACACACACACTGAACCCACAGAAATAGTGAACCTGCTAGCAGACAGGTTTGGTGAACATTTCACTCCCTTATTCCCTCCTAACTTACAACAAACCCTCCTCTCAACCCCCCCACCTTACATACATGGAAGAACAGGTCCTCAAACCCCTGTCCAAGGCTAAGTACACAACCTCTATGGGACCAGATGACATCCCAGGCTGTCTTCTAAACAGACAGGAAAATTAACTAGCATCACCACTAAGAACCCTTTTCAATCCTAGCCTAACCACAGGGTTTGTTCCTGTGGAATGGAGAACAGCTACAGTTATTCCCCTCCACAATGTGGCCTAGCAACAGACCCGGGGAATTACAGACGCATAAGCCTGAAGAGTCTCATCTGTAAGCCCATGAAACGTATCATTAAGGACTTTATAAATAAAGACATAGGGGACCTCCAAACCCTGGACCTTACCCAATTCGGCTGCGTGAAGGGCATACCCTGCCGGTTAAATCTGGTGGATTTCTTTGAAAGCGTGACCAAGGCCACTGATGAGGGAAAATCTGTGCACACAGCATACTTTGACTTGGCAAAGGCTTTCAATACAATCCCACATTCAGGCATTACCTATAAACTCAGCAAACTGAATTTAAACCACTTAGTTGTAAGATAGGTTGCCAACTGGCTCACAAACCAGACACACTATACCAGTGGGTGACCCTACATCATCCAGCAGACATGTTACCAGTGGGGTGCCACAGAGGTCAGTGCTGGGCCCCCTACTGTTTGGTATATACGTCTCTGTTCAGGTTAAAAACTAAAGGGTTGTGGCTGACCAAGTTTGCAAATCACTGCAAACTTGGTGCAATCACTGAATCCCCAAATAATGTCAGTATACTCTAGGATGGTCTCACACAGACCATCAACTGATGTATTAGTCACAGTATCAAGCTAAATGCAGAGAAATGCAACATCATTCCCTTTAGCAGAAACAATGTCCCTTCATACTATCAAATCAATAACAATACCCTAAGTACCCATGAAGTGGTAAGGGACCTGGGATCACAAGCTAACCGCAATCTTAACTTCGACCACCATGTGTCTATCATTGTAAGGAAAGCTTTCCACATAGCTCACTTGATTAGTAAAGCAATCGCCTTGAGAGCAAAAGAAGTTATACCCCCCCCCCCATATTCAGCCCATAATTGAGTATAATGCCCCATTCGGTATGTACCGTACTAAGCATCTCCAGCAATTAGAGAGGTCTCAGAGGTTTCTAACAAAGCAGTTCAAGGTCCTCCAGCATGTGCCTTTCACAGACTGATTAAAATCCCTGTCACTATACTCTGTATTGCACAGACTTCTTAGGGGAGATTTGTGCCTTGCCTACAGAGCAACCCAAGACTCAAACCTAATGAACTATCTTCATATCCATAAATCATATGTGTTTAGGGCTACCCATTCAAGGGACTTAAATATGGCCTGCAACATAAACAGGATATGCTGGAGGGACAGGTTTATCTCCCAGCAACTGCCACATCTTTGGAACAGGCTACCAATTCATGTGAAACAGAGCACCTCTATGACACTGTACAAGAGGAACCTGGATGAGTGGATGGGGCACCGTAAATTCTTACCAGGGATAGCACCCACAACCCACCTGGACATGGGGAGTCATCAGTAAGTCCAACCTTGGGTACTGACTACCTCTACGGCATTACATTGGGTTGAAACGGCTAAACTTAAAATGGCCTCTGGGTCAACAGCCTAGTAATCTCCTATGATCTGAAGTGAATCTAGCAATGTATCTTAGAAAACTTCTGGATTTCTCTGGCTACAGCAACCTGCTGTTCATTTTCTGTGAAGATGGTGATTTTACAGTGATAAAGGTTCTGACTCAAAGCATTATTTCAGTAATGAAACACCAAGACATAGTTCATACAAAAATGACTTACAGCAGTCTCTATTTCTTTCTGTATATGTTTGTAATACTTTTTTGACTTAATTTAGGAATTTTCTATGCAAATGTAAATTCAATTTTCAGTACTCTTACCTTGATTTTTATCATACTTTCTACTGGTTTCCTTGGGTTCTCAGAGGCTGTCTGAGAACAAGGCTTGACCAACTAAATTCTCCACTTTTCTTGGTAATCTTATGAAGATACCCTGAATTAACCCCTCTCTAAGTTGGGCACTGGAAGTCTGCTGTTGAGGGTCAAGGCAAAATGTGTCCAGAATGGGCCCAAGTTCTTAACAGCAGTAAGCTATCAGCCATGCAGATCGTATCCTGAATGGACGTGATCATCTAGAAATGTCACTGTTTTATGAGCGCACTACTGCACTTATTCAAAAAGCTTGCCAAGATCCTCTTTCTTAGCCAGCACCATGTCTAAGTATAGAAGAGATCTATATCTATGCGAAACAGGTGCCTTGTTTCTCTGACAACAAAACATTTTCTGTTCAATTTTAGTAATATGAATCTTGTGTAGTACTGAAACACATGCTGTGGTTAAGGAAATTCCAAGTGTGCAGTGACTTATCTGACTTAACTGATCTAAAGAGCACAAAAATTATTTGAGCAATAAACGATGGCAGTGTGATTTCTCTTCTCTCTCAATTTTCTCCAAATGCTTTTGGTTTCTAATACAACAGAGATGGACCCCATTCCTGAGTCAGGGCATGATAAGAGTTCAAGAAATTGGTATTTTTTTCAGTCTTCGATGTTTGCCAAAAGTGCACTGCCCAGCACTCACAATATACCTAGAACTGTCATCTCCTGCAGTTTATACAGGGTTATGTGTACTGACAGAATATTTAAATATGCCCGAAAATTCTTTTTTTTTTTCTTTTCTTTTTTTAATTTGCCCTCTTGCTTCTTTACTTCACATTGTTCGAGTCTCTACAAATCTTGGTAGTTTATGACTTTTGTCTCTCCCAGTTTAGCACACTATAATTATTAGGTATAGCTTTTTCAATGATTGATATTCCTTGTGTACTTGTTTCTTTGACTACTGTATCTGGTTTTCTTATTTCTACTTTCTTAACTGTTAGTACTGGATGATTCCATGTAATCAGAATTTAATTTTCTGTAATGCTTTGTGGTTCATGCTTCCACAGCTTCTCAGCTACATGTACGTTGTGGTGTCTGCACAAACCCTATGCAACAGTCTTGTCACACTATTGTGCCTTTCATTACAGTCAGAACGTGAACCATGAGTGCATCATATCACAACCAGCAACTAGTTATGTAACTGGTTCCAATTCTGTTTTACAGAACCTGCACCTATTTGTTTCTCTCACTTTTCTACAGACTTTGTAAATTAGTGCACACATAAGCCTGCTAGCTTGAGCTGTCATTATTAGCCTTTTATCTTTTGATTTAAAATCACCTCTACTTAACCATCCATGAGTTCGCGCCTAATCAACATGTGGTTGTTCCAGAATCTCTCTATACTTGCCACTCTAAGTGTGATCTTTCCATTTTTATTCATCTTGTAATTTTCATTATATTATTTCGTTTTATCACTTTCTGTTGCTGCCTGACTCTTGCATACTCTGGTTTGAGTTCAGTTTTCACTCCTTAATGAAATGCTTCTGCTCAACTAAACAAAGATGTCACCTTAGACGTCTCCTTCATGCTTTAAAACTTTTACTATGTTTGGATCTGATGAGGTCAAACATGGAAAATCTCATGACTGCAGACCTATACATGCAGCGTGTTTTGAGAAGATTCATACATCTTTCAGACCCAAGGATATGTTAATCTTGGCTTGCACTGTTTTTTATTGTGTGTGTGTGCATGTATATATGTGTAAACAGTTTTCTTGTCCAAATGATTCAGTGTTTTTGGGGTTAGTAAATCACACCAATGATGCAAGTTAGAGCAAAAATAGCAAGCTGTTTTACCTGGATTTAATTTCAAGTGTTTTGGGTTTCTAATATCACAATAGGAACTGACCATATTTCTAAGTCACGGTATGATTAAAGTTAATGAAATTAGTATTGTTTCAGTTTTTGATGTACGCTAAGAGTGCTCTTCGCAGTATGCACAATGGCCCGGATTGCCTCTTGCTGTAGTTCATACAGGATTACATGTACTGGTAAGTACAATTGTAAACTCGTTTTATTAGACCAATTGCTTCTACTATTACTGGAACTGTCTGGGTATCCTTCTACCACATTGTTCTTGTTTCAGCTTGCAAGTCCTGGTATTTTATGAATTTGTCCCTTTCTATACATAAGACACTGTAATCACTAGATGTAGCAATTTCAGTTATCAACACTACATTTGTCTTTTTTCATGATATGATACTACTAATATATCTGGTTTTCTTGCATCTATTTTTTGAAATGTTGGTAATGCCCAATCCCATGTGATACAAACTTAATCATTCTTTATAATGCGTTGTGGCTCATGTTTCCAATGCTTCTCAGCTACTTCTATATTGTAGTGTCTGCACAATCTTCAATGCATCAGTTTAGTCACATTATTGTCTTTCAGTATATAGGCCCTCTGACATTAGTGCATCATACCCAGCAACAAGATGTGCAATGGTTTTCAGGTCTATGTTTCAGAATCTGCATTTGTCTGCTTCTCCAATGTTTTGATGGACTTTGTAAACTACTGTGCATATAGTCCACTATTTGGGCCATTATTATTAGTCGTCCATCTTTTGGTTTCAGTTCACCTCTCCTTAATCATTCCTGTGTCAAATCTTGGTCAACATGAGGTTGTTAAATAATATCTCCATCTTCCACTATATTTGTGGACTTTCCAGTTTTTTCTTCTCATCTGACCCTTTTCCTTATATTTTTGGCACAATCTGCTGCTCTCTGACTTTTGTCTATTTCTGATTTGACTTTCATTCCTGCTTTAACCTGAAATGCTTTTGCTCAACTAAGCAAAAATGTCATCTACTTTAAAACATGAGGAGAACTCATCTAACACTATGTTTGGATCTGATGAGGTTAGCAGATAAATATGCAGTCTCACAATTACAGATCTATACATGAACTAATTTTTGAAGAGGCCCGTACCTCCTTCAGAGCTTGCAACATAAATAAGACATGTTGGAGGGACAGGTTGTGTGCCTCAGAGAGCTCCCCTTCTCTGGAAAGAGCTTTCCATTTATGTGAAGCAAAGTTATTTCGTAACCTTATTCAACTGTAACATGGCCCAGTGGATGGGAAATCGGAAATTCATCCCAGGTCTAGCAACTATGTTTCTAATGGACAGAGACGGTCTGTAAATCATAGCCTACCTTACATATACCACTTAACAGCTTAATGGGTTAAGTGTACAGCAAGACAGGAGCAGTGTCAAGGAATCCCCGAGTTAATAATTCACCCTTTGCCATAGCTCAGTTGCAAAGTGGTTCACCATTGTTTCATGGTGACTGCAACGTAATTGATCAATGTAGAGTGCACCTTCTACATTGCAAACATTCCAGAATGCTGTCAAATGTTTTTCTACACTTTATCAATTCCATTCTTAGATTTTTCTTCTTTTTAAAACCCTGTGCTATGGCTTTACTTAGCAACAAATGATCATTTCTTCCATATGACTTATTTTATAACCTTTTTGCTTTATTGCCATAATTGATTTTTCTTTAAATAACTATAAATTCTGTAACAATTCCAATACATAATCTATAATAACAACAACTTATTGGTCTATAAATTCTTAGGATGGCTTGCAGGTTCATTCTTTTGGAGGAGAACCAAGTTTCCTGTTGTTAACCATGTTGGTGTCTGCTCAGGATGTGCACATAAATAATTCTTGTTCAGGACTAAATCTTTGTGCAAACATCTTAATATTTTTACCCAGGAGTTGGTACCGCACTGCTTCAGGGCCTAAGGTTTTCCACTTAGGATCTTTTCTTAATTTTGTCTCAGTTTCATCTGCTGTTAGTTCTTCCCATTTCATATCCTCTATATTACAGCCCACTACTGTTTCTTTTAATTCTTCTAGGCATTCAAAATATTTATGCTCAAGAGGGTCCTCAAATACTTCTCCAAAAATGCAATTATTTCTTCTTTTTTAGCATGTTTCTATTCTTTTTGATTTTATTTCCCAATTTACCCTAGTTTAATTTCTCCAGGCCTTTTGGGTTTCTAATACCATGACAAATGGACCCCCATTCCTCAGTTAGGGTATGATTAAAGTTCATTAAATTAGTAATGTTTCAATCTTTGATATTAGCCAAAAGTTCTCTTTGTAGCACCCTCAACGTGCCCAGAATTGACTCCTTTTGTAATGCATATTGAGTTGCAAATAGCAGCAGCTTATCTAAATAAGACTGTAAATTCATTTTTTATGAGACCTATTCCTCCTACTATTACTGGAACTGTCTGGGTATCCTCCTTCCACATTGTTTTTGTTTCTGCCTGCAAATCCTGGTATTTTATGACTCTCTCCCTCTGTACGTAAGACAGTGCAGCGATTTCAATGATCATTGCTACTTCTGTTATCTTTTCATAGACTACTTTATCAGTTTTCCCCACCTCTGTTTTCTGAACTATTGGTAATGGGTGATCCCATGTGATAAAAACTTAATTATTCTCTATAATGTTTTGTGGCTCACGTTCAATGGGACTTTTGTAACCCAACATGTATGTGGTCCACTCTTCTGGGACGTCAATATTAACCTTTCATCTCTTGGTTTAAATTCAGCTCTCCTTAGCCATTCTTGCATCAAATCCTGATCGACAAGAGGTTGTTCCCGGAGTTTTCTGTACTTGTCACAATATTTATGCCTTTTCCACATCTTGCCTTTTCATCTGATCCTTCTTATATTCTTTCTTTTGTTTTTGCCATATTCAGTTGCTGCCTGATTTCTGTCTACTTCTGGCCAGAAATTAGACACTGTATTTGGGCCTGGGATTTTCCAATTAGGAGCTTTTCTTAATTTTATTTCAATTTCTCTGGCCATTACTTCCTCCCATTTAATATCCTGTATATTCGAACTTCTTACTGTTTCTTTTACTACTTTTAACCATTCAGCAGCTTTGCTATGTTCCATAGGGTCTTCATAGATATTTTCTTCAAAAAAGTGCCCATTTCTTCTTTTTTTGGTGGTGTTTCTATGCCTTCTGCTCTGTTTCCCAATTCTCTATAAAATGTTTTTGGGTCTTCAATGACTTACTTATTTTGTACTTTCCCTTTATATTTATCTGCATATTTTCTAAGTTTTTCTGCATGTGCTGATATCTTTACTTTATTATTTGCAATAGTGTATGATAGATCCTGGTCTGTTCTGAAACTACATGTTGCTTTTATCACATTTATCTTTCTAAGTATTTTTGTGTAGTGGTTCCCTTTTCTATACTCTTTTAGCAGTGACACTTCCTGTCTTAATTGCTTTACAGTTTTTTCTATTTGATACTTCCATGATGGCATCTGATCTCTTTCCTTCCTTTCCCTTACTGCCCTGTGTTTTTGTGACAAGACTGTTTTTAATTTAGCTACACATTAATATATACTATTCACTTCAGTTCTATCAAATGAATTTCTGTTAATAGTCTTGGTTACAGTGTTCATTTGTTTCAACGGACTTCTAACATTTTGGGTCTTAATGACTTTCTCTTATTTATTTCTTTCATTGTCTATCCATCTCTACTTAGTCAAGCAACTCTTCCCCCTGATCATTTTCTTCTAAACCTCAGGGCACATTTTTCACTCTTTGTTTCCTGTACGCATTCTACTGAAAGTTCCAGAACATGTTCGTGTGACATTCTCTTCAGCTGCATCCTGTGCCATCCATTGCTCTTTCATATGGAAACTCACTGGCCTATCACTCCATAACAGTAAGTGGCAGAGTTGCCACTGTTTCTTGCTCCTTCCCTTGCTAAGTAACTCCAACTGAACTTTTGTACTAGCTTCCTACTGAAGGCTTTGTTTTCCAGTTTACTGTGTGATGGCTCTGATGTTTCAAGAAATCAGTTTTATCTACATTTCTCATTAGCAACATCAATGAAAATAATTTTTATTTTTTTTTTTTTTTTTTACAAAAGAGGAATGGAGCACTAAAGAAGAGTTGTGGAGCACACATTATGGGTAGGAAATCAATATAACAGAATGTACATTCCAGAAGTTACTACATTTCCAGCAATAGACACTCACCAGGAATCTATGCAATCCTAACTTGTCGAATGAAGGGTCTACTACTGTTTGCCAGGCTCTATGACATCATCTTAGAGGTTGAGAGGTAAGTTCTAGGCTAGCTGCCCTTGCAGGCCATTTTAAGCCTACCAAATTTCCCTTTCAAAGCTGAGTATCATGCTCTCTACCTTGTGTACGTAAGGTAAACACCTTAACGATTACACTCCCCCCCCGAAAGGATGACACATGCAGTGCAGTATCAGCAATCCATTTACCTGGTGTGGGAATAAAACCCATAACCTTCTGCACCAAAGGTTAGTGTGCTACATGTTGTGCCACTGACTCATACGGTCTCTTATGTACAATACTTCCTTTTACTGCCTTTGTTTTATATTTTACATGGATTGTACTTCCTTATATACCCCTCTCCCTCATGGAGAGCAAACTAACCATATAAAAGGTACTGTTTGAGTCAAGCTATAAAGCAGAAATTCATAAAACACAAAAAGACTGTACCCATGTAGTGAAAGTAAATTTACAGTATTTTTATACTTGCATGTATATGCTCATAATGCATTCTTCATACAAACGTCTCTCCTTCACTGTCCCTCATTCTGAGTGCCTCGCCATTTCAATGTGCCAGAAGTGTAGCGGGGGGGGGGGGGGCAAAGTACTATGGGACAGGGTCCGCTGACACCGACTGCTCTTTAATACATACCACCTTTTAAAAGCCAGTACTGCATTTGTGGTCAAACCTGAGGGCTGTAGTGTTT